>NW_027109183.1:714207-715455 GCF_000696795.3 Halyomorpha halys
ATTAAAATTACCACAATTTGAAGCTTTTGGAAAATTAACCAAGGTGCTACGTGGAAAGGAGTATTTAAAATATTAAAATCTAGGAATGAAGTTCACCATGTGACATTTAATTGAAATAAATAAATAAAAAATAGTTATGTAACGGTTTTTTCGGTTTAAATATTTTATAATTTACACTAAAAACAACTTTTGTTAATTCTATACAGGTCTATTTGGAGATACAATTATTTTAATTTATAGATGTGAGATACTACTAGTTTTGACAGATTTTGGTAAGTGTCTTTGTTAACAAAGTGTAAACAAACTACTTAACGATTTTTTTTTATAAGTGTTTCTAACTTTAAAAAATAAGATTTTAACACTAGAAATAAGGAAAATTATAAAATTCAGCAAAATTAAACTTTTTAAAAAAAAATTGTATATACGTTAGGAACTCACCTGTAAATAGCGATAGACAGAGTACTACTACGATGGGAGCTAGGCACCTGAAAAACGACATACTCCAAGACACTACACAGACTACGAACACTGAAAACTCGAACGGGCGAATGAACACCCACCTCTGAGCGATGTCGGGACAAGACTGCCGCTACAGCAGTCCAACAACCCTAGCGCCCCTCACGGCACCAAACCCAACCCTATCCCACCGCTTTTCTTATTAATACTGGACGTGCCTCAAATTCCAAAGAGTTTTCTTTTATATTTGGAAAAATGGCATGAGAAGGTACTGTTGCGAAAAACTGATAAGGCAGAGTTTTCTGTTTATCTGCCTCTGAGACCATTCCAGAAACGCGGGCAGTATTCCAAATTGAAACTGAAAATGCAATCCCGCTCCCAATTCAATAGTTCACTTACTGCTATGTGAAATAAGCTAATTTAGAAATTAAACATATTTGTCACTAAAATTAATATATTTTGTAATGTTATTAAACTACAATACACTATAAATAACACATTTCTATGATAAGTAGAGACCAGAATTTCTTGGAAAAAAAAAAAATGTGCAAAATTATTCATTAAAAACCCAAAAATGTGTAAAATTGTAAATAAAACTTCTAGAGTCTGCAAAAATAAGTTTTCTATGTAATTCATAATTTTTTTTTTTAAATTTGTTAAATGTAAAACCACCATAAATTCGATTTTAACAATACATTAATTCTACATGAAGAAAATATACGTTAAAAATAAAAATATTTGAGTCTATTTTTATATCAGAAACTATTAATTATATAGTGAATTTTAAAACAG
>NW_027109183.1:716050-724871 GCF_000696795.3 Halyomorpha halys
AAAATATTAAAGAATTAAAAAAAAAAAAGAAAACAAGATTCCATTATGGCTTCATTATCTTTGGTTAAACTATTGTATTATTTATATAAAAATTTTTAACAATACAATAATTCTACATGAAGAAAATATACGTTAAAAATAAAAATATTTGAGTCTATTTTTATATCAGAAACTATTAATTATATAGTGAATTTTAAAACAGACACTAGAAATTTGAACCAGCACCATGCAGAAATTTTAAGCTAAATGAATTTATGAATAATATGATTAAATATTTTGATACTATTTACACTTAATTTTGATATGAATTTTAATAAGAAATCAGATTTAAGATCAAAATACAGATTGAAATAAAATAATTATATACCTGACCTGATTGTAGGTATGGTTTAAAATATTGGGTAATAATAGTGTTAATTAAAAGTGACAAAATAGGTAATTGAACATAAGCTAAGACAAGCTTATCATTAAATTAGTATGGTCCCGTATTGTTTTATTGTTTCATAGGGTGATTGGACTGAAATGGACAGAATAGCCTGCAAAACGTTTTTAAATTGTTTGGATGTGAAGTGTAAATTTATATTTAAGATATGCTATTTTGTAATAATGTTGTTTGTTATAATAAATGTACAATAAAAGCTGTTATTTAATAGATTGTTCTTGAGGATGGCCATGTTGGCCAAAATGTTGGACATGTAAAGAAATAATTTAGTGTGTTTTGATATTTAACTTGAATACAGATTAATTTATTTAAACAATAAAACCAGTCCAAAAAAAGTAAAAGGATTAAATAATAAAAAGTAATTTATAATATTAATATGTTCATGGAAACCTTATCTAACCCTGTTTGATACAAAATAATATCGATTAATACTTTACCAAATATGTGCTAACATTAAAAAAGAACCAAGCTACTTTGATCAAAAACACTGATTGTTTAACATTAAAGAGTTAGGAGTATTAAAATTACCACAATTTGAAGCTTTTGGAAAATTAACCAAGGTGCTACGTGGAAAGGAGTATTTAAAATATTAAAATCTAGGAATGAAGTTCAACCATTGGATTTGACATTTCCGACCTTTGGAATTGTTTATTATTTTAATTTCATTCTTTTAATAATTAAATCCGGAATAAAATATAAGTATCATATTTTCAATAAAAATCGAATCTAAACTTGCAATTCTAATAATCAAATCATTGTTTTTTTCCCCCTTTAATAAACATAATTTAAGCTCAAGACTTTAATTGTATTACAGTGAGCGTAAACTTTCATCTCATGGAACAGAGAAATTTTATTTGGTCTCAAATTGCAGCAATTGCCGGTTTTCAAACCAGATCTAATGGCCGATAAAGAAATAATTGAGTTCGTTTCATGGTCCAGTCAGATAAATATTAACTATATCTTTTGACATTTGTTTCGATTTTTCATGAATAATTAGTAAATTTATTATATTATTTCAATTTCTTGAGACAAGGTAATTATTTATTAAATAAATCAAAAATTCGTATCCATTTTTGTCTCAACACTTTATTTTTCACCAGTCCAACAACGTTTCGGCCATTCTAGCCATCCTCAAGGACATCTTCAATATAATTTCTTCCTCACATTAATTTAAAGTTTCTTTTGCAGGCTATTCTGCCCAGTTCATTTTCTTTATTATAAGTTAAAAGCCTATTTTTTTAAAAATTTAAAATCATTAATATTTAATTTTTCTTATATAAGATTATCAACAATTAATACAACAAACCCTATTTATGACCTGGGCAGAATAGCCTGAACTTTAAACTTTAAATTAATGTGAGGAAGAAATTATATTGAAGATGGCTAGAATGGCCGAAACGTTGGACTGGTGAAAATAAAGTGTTGAGACAAAAATGGATACAAATTTTTGATTTATTTAATAGTAAATTTATTATATTCGAAAAAATTAAAAAATATAATTTTGTGCAGAAAATCGTCAAAATGTGAAATTGTTGTACACATTTGAATGTGTAATAGAAAACTGGTATAAACATAATGTAATTTTTATGATTCGAATTACGGTCGGAATTCGGGCTAACTTTGTGCAAGAGAACAACAGACGCAATTTCACGAAAATTTGATCTCTAATGGCCAGAAATAGAGTTAAGACGAGCCAGAAGACTCCATATATTTTTAATTGGAGAAGAGGGTGGGAGTGCGGTTAGGGTTGAGTTTTAGCCAGGATTCCCAGCTAACCTCCCTGATGAAGACCTGAAACTCAGGTCGAACCGTCGGCATAAATAAATAATTTTTTATTATTTATTATTTTATTATATAATTATTTGTTTGTGTTGTTTTTTTGTTTTTTCTGACCACAAATAATGTTTACAAGAAATTTGAGTAAACGCTTTAACTATATTTTCGTTGTCAAAAGTTGATTCTGATTCCTAAACATTTGCAACTTTTACGGGATTTAAAATTATTGGGGGAAGGAAACATAACCTCTACCATGCACAGTAATTGAAAACCAACTTTTTCCGGAATAAAACCGTGGCAAACTGTGTGCCACTGCAATAAAAAGTATTGTTACCATCTAAATTACCATTAAATTGCTTCATGACCTATTCTTTTAAGCTTATTTTATAAAATCAACGTTTATATGTAGCGAACGATAATGAGACTTTTAGAAAAGAAATGAAAATCAAACTTGCCATTTTCCGGGAATAAGAGGGTTGAAATCCCGGACAACTCCATTTTGTTCATAGCCTCTTTTACTATATAAAAGTATAGTATATAACTATATAACTAATAAAAGTTAGTACGAAACTGAAATTACATATTTATTGATTATAGACTCATATTTTCACATTTTTTAATTTTTTTTCCCAAAACAAGTCTAACGATATTATTTAAACTCGGAGAATCAATGAGCATTTAAGTTACCTTTTAGTATTGGATAGATCTTGTCCTTCTTAAACTTTTCTAACAGGGCTATATACAAAATTTTCAAAAAGTGTTCTCTGAAGTTCCTTTAATTTTTTCTTTCTGACAAAATTAAACAGTTCTCATTATTAGTCACAATTAACAGTGGCTAAACACAAAATATTAAAGAATTAAAAAAGAAAAAAAGAAAACAAGATTCCATTATGGCTTCATTATCTTTGGTTAAACTATTGTATTATTTATATAAAAATTTATATTTGTTTTTACCACCCCGTTAAACCCTAAAATACGAGTGTTTATAATAACAGAAACATAAAAATTGTTTGCCTTCTCTGGTCTTAAGATTTTTTATTTTTAAAATCACCAAAATAGCCTTAATTTCTACACTAGCCCATTAATCTATACAAAACGTGGGGGCATAAGTAGGTTCGTAAGTAAAAGTGTGATGCGCGTTCAACACCAGATTTTTTTATTAACTAATAATAGTCAAGATGATAAATTTTCAATATACATAATATTAACATGAATATAATAATTATATAACATCATAAAGATTCTGCTTTATAACCCAAAGCAAATACAATGTAAACAAGTTTATTTTTTTGTATAGATAAATTTTGAGTTTTATGAAGTATTATGATTATCGGTCAAAGCGAAGCAAGAAAGTATTAAAGTTAAATTTCTTTCAAGCATGGTCAGTTAAATAAAATTATTTTTAATTCTCCAAACATTTACATTCTTCTTGGTCCTTAGTTTCAAATAGTTTTAAACAACTAAAATGTATGACAGAATGTATCTTAAGGTTCACCTAATAGCCAATAATTCTTCCATTTCAAATGCATCCTTCCAATAAGATGCAGTAGAACACAGCTGAAATCTGTTTTAATATATTACCGGGTTGAAAAAATTAGATTTTTGAACTGCGGTTGGCTGTGTTCGATATTTACAACTTACGATAATATAACACTTGATTGTTACTATAATATGACCCTTCTTTTTTTTTTTTTTTTTACTAGCTTTAAAGGATTTTTTCTTAATGTGATGCAGTAGAAATCTGTTTAAATATTTCAATACCAGTAATGTCTTAATTAAAAATATAGATCGTTAAATTCAGAACATAAGTACTAATACAAT
This sequence comes from Halyomorpha halys, assembly GCF_000696795.3. Lineage (NCBI taxonomy): Eukaryota > Metazoa > Arthropoda > Insecta > Hemiptera > Pentatomidae > Halyomorpha > Halyomorpha halys. Next base: position 720,090 of record NW_027109183.1, read on the forward strand.
ATTTTTGAATTTTTTTTAAACTATTTTTTATTGGCCTAAAAATAAATATTTTAGAGTACCATCTGGTTGATTACAAAAGAAAATTGCACCGAGAAACAAATTTCGGTGGCATTCATTAATAATAATGTAGACAATTTTTTTTCGAAAATCAAACTCTATTTCACTATTGCATTTCAAAGGCTCATATACTACATGATCTTCTGTTGTTGCAGTCACAGCTGAAAGCGCTCCTTTGTCTGTTGGGATCCAACCCTCTCCTTTCCCTTTTTCAGGACTAAAGGCAGGACACTAATTGAAAGAAAATTTCCAGTAATATAGGGGAGTTCCACAGACCACACAATTTTCCCATCTTTTTCACAAAAAATATTCGACTTCAGTCTCTTTCTTGAAGACTCCTCAAGTTCTCAGCAACCACTTTTCTCAGCAGGAACAATATCATCAGGCACACAAGGGTCAATCCGTACCCTATAAAAAAATTACACCAAGGGTCCAGTAGTGCCTTTAATAAGTTAAAAGGTTAAAACGCCTTTCGACAGTGCCAAACAGATCAATAGTAATATTATAGTCAGGGACAATTTAAACAAGTTCCTAGAATCAACAATGACCGGTTGGGAAATGGATAGCGAATTTGATTACCTATTCACTTAAAATGCTATCAAGTACAGTACCTTTATATACCTGAATATGGAGTGAACCGATCTCAAAGAGACGTTACCAAAACCTAGGCCACAGCTTTTTGATAATTATCGTGCTAAAGGACATGTTAAATTAAATGATATGAAACCACGGACCCTTTGTGAGGTTTGTTTATTAGTTCTGCCAGCTGCTTTCTGTCTACTAGGGTCACATTAATTTTCAATTTCCTTTACCAATTTGGAATTCTTCAACTGATAATCTGTTTGATGATAATTACTAGCTTGGGGACAGTGATAGACTTGTCAAATCCTCGCTATGCATTGTGCTTGAATTATTCTTTCTCTGACATCAGTACTAGAGGTAAAAGCTCTGAGCACATATAAAAGTCTCACAGATAGCCAACGTCTTACAAATATATCGTATAACAAATAGATTTTTGGAATCCCCTCCTCCCCCCCCCACAAAAAAAAAAAAGAAAGTAGTGAAGTTATTTGGCAGATGGTCTCTTTCTGGAAACATGCTATAATTAGGAAAGTAATGTCAAGGAAAGATAGTGGCGTCCAAAAAATCATCAGAGATGAAAAGTGCAAAACTACCTTATATTTTCATTGAACGAGACATTAGTTAAAACTTGTTGTTAACTATTTTATTCAGTCGTTTCGTTTTCAATAATTTATCGTGACTATAGGTATTAAAAATATTTATTGAATTTTATGAGTATTTCTAGGAATGCGGAATTACTTATCTTTCTTTTACTCAACGTGTATGTGTGTGTGTGTGTGTGTTACGGGCTGAGGCCTGCTCCCCCTTGGTGAAATCCTGCATACGCCCATGACTGTCAATATTCCCGTAGATAATCTTAAAGCTAAAAATATGATGTTCTTACAGATTACATACCAATTGCGTCCCAAGCATGTGAATTAAAATTTAAGTTTATTACATTTTTAACAAAGTTTAAATTAATTAAGAGTACTAATTTTATTGTCACTTGTAATAAACAAGAATACAAAGTTACCTAAAGTCTTTCATACGTAAATTTAGAAATATATTGGTAGAACTAGGCTAGCAAACCCTTAAAACTAATTTAATAAAGCTTCTAGAATACATCATCAACGAGCAGATTGTAGACGGGAGAATATTCAGGTTATGAATAAGCTCCTTTTCCTCCAGTAGAACACTAATCATAACCTACAAATTTTATTATCATCAAAATTCAGCAGCATCAGATGATTAACATCAGCAAAGCGAATATGAAACAATAGCTCCATGAAGGAAATCTACTTTAGTCACGCCACCAGTAGAGGCTTTTCCAATGTTTGCGTTCAATTTGGATGTACATTGTTGCTTTGGCAGTTTCAGAATTGTCTTCTAGATTACGTTCTGCTGTTGAATTATTTTTAGGAAATACCTTGAGTCCCATAAATATGTCATGTTGTATATACAAATGTAATTTTTAAATTATAATCTATTTAAACACAATATAAATACAGTGAAATTCAAATTCCCAAGTTAAATGTGAGCTTTCTGTGAATATTCCCTAAAATTGAGGTGAGAGGTATATACTGGGGTGGCATTTGGAATCAATAAAATATTGACACAGTATATTAATCTTAAAACAAGCTGTAAATAGTATGCGTTGAATTAATTTAGACGATATCCTAGATCAAATTGAACCGTCCGTTACCTCTCCAACGTGGGATAGACATGTATTCCCCCATTCTCATGATAACAATAAAGATTGCATTTGCTAGATTTGAAGGCAATTTAAAGTCCGTCTTAATATATTTAATATATAAATTTGTATCTCAAATTCAGATTGGTTTAGTTGATACCTATTTGTGTGATTTAGTATGTTTTAAGATCCTTTTGATACTTTCAAAGTTCGAAATGGATCGGTTAAGTACCCTACGTGTTAAGACCGATTTTACTGATTTTGGTGCAACAAAACTGCTACTACATTATTATGCAAAATATCTGTACGTGATCAGCCAAAATTAATGAAACCAAATTTCTTGGTTATAGACCAGTTTTATCAATTGTCTTTGTACAATGAAGTTATGAATGTTTTCAAATAGACTTTTCTTTTTCAATTAAATTTGGAAGAATTGTTAAATACGAATAAAAAATTTGTATTGTGGGAATATTATAACTCTTCCATATTGTTATCCTCAGGTCTTCTCGAACCTTTATAAAAATGCTTTTATGTTACCAATGGATGTGTTTTTCTAAAAACGAACGAACAAAATTTTAAATAAACAACAGAACCTTACAGAAAAGAATTTATTTTATTTGGATGCTAGAGTCATCCAAATAAAATTGCAATCCTCCCAATACAGCAATGTCCTAACAATTAATATTAATCAGATTAATAAATTCTATCCACATAAGAACAAACGTGATCAAGACAACAATGTTTCTAAGGTTTCGTCCTTGATTCACTGAGTCCTTAAGGAACACAATGAATATCAAAGAGCGGACAAAATATGCGCGAGCTTGCGGTCGCTTTGTTTTTATAAGCGTTCTGTATCTAAGCAGAATTTAGAGCAGTGACACAATATTAATCTCTTGGTGCATTATCATTAAACATTCCTTATCGGGGCGGAGTATACAGATCCTATCGAGAGGCTAACCTCTCTCTGTATTTTAAATTGGAGCGTAGGGAAGAAGATAGCATGCACGCAAGGAGTCATGTTTTATTGAGCCATTACCCCAACGATTCACTTTCATTTCATAACCAGATAATCTAAGCTGGTGGATCGAATGTCATCAACAGCGGACAGTACGTCTTTAGGTGGTTGAATTGTGTCAACAGCATCAACAGGAAAGTTCAACAATTGCTTCAACAGATGAAACAATATTAGAGAAAACATAAGCGTATATAACAAATATATATTACTTCCCAACGTCTCGACGCACAATGTAGGGCTTCATCAGGGCTAAAATAAAAAGTAGACAATACAAATGTAATAGTATAAAAATGACAAAGACAGCTTATGAGTAGAACTTGGGAAACCACCGTTGGAATACAGGTGACACATATCATTACTACAACAAATAGCTAAGATCAAAGCTCTTTCGAGGTTAAAATGTTCTATTATATCAGGCGAAAACCCATAATTTAAAAAATAGTTATGAAAAAAGAGATTTCCTAAAACTTCTAATGTATGAGTTAAACGTGTCTGATGGAGGAGAATTATCCTTTCTTCAGGGAATTCCTCTACAGGTGGAAGGAGGTGGTCGGCCCGACGCACTTTACGTTAGGAAGGGCTTGACCATCCGGAATCGGCGAGCCACCAAGACAAGATGTAGGTGAAGAAGAAGAAGCAGACGCAGAATGAGACCAGAAGGGCTGGACCAGGCTGTATGGTAGAGGAGGCACCCGGAGGTTTAACCCCATCTAAAAGTCGCTCATCCGAGCACGAGGCTGCACCACGGTTGAACACCAATAAATAAATAATAAAAGACAATTATGGGTGGCAGCGACATGCGTAATTCTAGTGCACTATCTATTTAAGTTTGCTCACTGAACTTAAATTCATATTACCGAACGTTTTTCAACAATCACACTTAAAAAAACTCTTACATTCTTAATATCAATAAACGTAGCAAACTGTAACACCACTCAAGAAAAAATAGCATTACAAGACAATATTTTTACGAATATTTGGATAAATATACTGCACATTCTCTTATATACGCTGGTGTTTCTTCTGTTTCTCCTCTATAATGGATGTATCCATAGTCCAAACAAGTCTTCCCTCCGAAAGCAATTCATTTACCGCAGAACTGAGAGAAATTTACCTAGGGTTACGGGAGGCCTAATAAAGACAAAAAAAAAAATATCCTACTATTCACAGATTCTACGAGTTTATTGTTACTAAGGTAAAATGTGTATGCAACACATCCTGTCGCAGTACTCAGATTTCAAATAATCTTTGAATTAAATTAGATTGGCAGCACAGCTCAGTTCATCTGGATACCAGGACACATGGACATCCCGGCCAATTGTAAAGATGATGATGCGGCTTTAGCCGCTAGATCATCTTTACAATTGGTACCACCATATTACTGCTTAGATTGGCCCCAGAACTACATTTACTCTCTGATAACAATACAAGTATTAAATAAATGGCAGACGACTGTGAC
>NW_027109183.1:724921-732168 GCF_000696795.3 Halyomorpha halys
TGCAGATGGCTCTCAGTAGTACTGACTAGACTAGGAATTGGACACACTGAACTAACTCATGAATACTTACTGTCAGAAACATCTAGACCAGCATGTATACAGTAAAGTACCCATAACTATTAAAGACATACTGACAGACGGTAGGCGTTTGATAGACACTGGATTGCTATATCGTTTAAAAAATTTATTTAACTACAATAATCGCCCTTACATTCAGGAAATATTTTATCACTTTAAGAAACCAAACCTGTACGAATACATATAATCGATTTGATTTATTTACATCTGTATCACATCAATTGAGTCACTTACCAGAATCGAATTCATTTTTCTTTTATTAATCCTCACGTGAAAATCATTTCTTTAAAAACAGTTAATAACTCTCAGGCACTATTTATCTATTTATCCAACCTCTTCTGCTTTTTGAGCAGTACGTGAGTGGAGAAAATGGACATGAATCATCTCAAATACATAATGAAAAACATATGAATTTGCGAGTCGAAATAACAGATTATTAAAATACCATAAAAATTAAATTTCTTATTAAATCCCTTTAATTATTTCATTAATATTAAATCCTTCCCCTTTCAAAAGATAATTCTGTGTACATCCCAACTTTTAAGCCATAGTTGGCAGTAGGGGGATTTTCTAATGTTGCAATTTTAATTTAGCGCCCCCCCCCAAATGCAGTGCAGGTCGTGACCACATGACCAAAAACCCCTAATGCATTATCACAATTATTGAGTGAGGTAGGGCGTAACAAGCCAATAAGAGCATCAACCTGTATGATGAGCTCATTAACATTTACCAACATTACCCAACCCTTATTGCCAATCTAGTGCCTTATCCATTGAACTACCCTTGTGAATTTCACAAGTGTGTGTTTCCATTGAACTGTGATGATTTAAAATGAAACATTTGAATTTTAATAAATTTAGCGAGAGAATATGTTAGAACACTAGTGCTCCATAAATCCAAAGTAATGCAATGGTAGTCGTGCAAATAAATATAATCTGATATCCATGAATATTATATGAGATCCAATCATAGTGATTGGAAAACCCTGAAGCAATTTCCCATACGTAGACATATATCTATATATGAAATAATTTTCTAAATATCATTTGATTCACATTTATCATGGCTAGTAATCGAATTTACGATTCCTTGTATTCTTAAGAAGCAGGTATTATTCATATCGACTGCACAAAAATATTAGTCTTTATTGTTTATTGGATTTATGTTTTTTCTAATTTAAAATGACAACTTGAGAAAATCGAAAGAACATATTGTCGGATTAGAGGTAAACCTGGCCCTGTTTCATAATAAAGTACAAACTAATACTATTAGTCTTGTAGATTTAACTAAATACAATTACTCTGAATTGTACAGTAGTAACTTGTATTTTAGTACTTTTTAACTCCTGTAATAGTCCTCCATACAATGAAAAATACCAGGTATAAGTGTAATTACCACGTTGTTTCTATACTTGTATGCTGAACCAATACTATTAGCTTTCATAAAACAGGGCCCGGGTGTCATTTTTAAAAAATCACTATCTATCTGTGCCTAGAACAAATGATGTATTTGGTTTTTATCTACCAAGTTTCAAGACTGTAAAAGTCCGTAAAGGACCAAAAATATTTTTAGAAAAAAGGGTACGAATTTTATTCTATAGGAAAAAATCTTGCTTCGATGTAAGGTATATCAGCTGGAGATATGATAAAAACTAATTTAAGTGAAATTTGTAAATTTCCTAGAAGCTATTTTTACAATAGAAATTTAAAGGAATTCTGTGATGAAAATTCTGTAATTCCTTACGAGTAAAGTGGATTCCAACCCCGCATGAACAATGAACACCATCTCATGAAATTACAGAGAAAAGTGAACACGAACTTTACAGGAATACAGTAACGGCTATCATATCAATATACAGTACCGAAGGCCTTCGGAAGAGCTTTATTCGGTCATCGACCCATTTCTCAAAAACAGAAGTCTCTCCGCACGAGTTCAAAAGAAGCACTCCAGCACCGTTCTACTGACGTGTGGTATGCTACAAGGAGCCGTACTATCGACAGTGTTGTTCTCCATTTATACTGCTGATGTGATAAGCGATAACTACAAAACTGCTACGATAGCCGCCTACGCGGATAATATCGCCATCTACAGCAGCAGTGTTAACCCCACGCATACACTACAACAGGCCGGAAACGTTTGAAGAATTCGTTCAACGGCTGAGCTATCTCAATATCTCCGTAATCCTAGTGAAAAAGAGAGCAAAAATGCTGAGAACGCTCCAAGTGGAACGCAAACTCAATCCATCACCATCCAACATAGTTAATTTGGGTATAAAACTGGACCGCCATCTAATGTTTTGTACCCATTTTTATCAGAAAACAAAAGCTGTCCGGAGGAAATCGTATCGCCTACACCATCTCCTGACATCATCGGCCCTTTCACTCCGGTTAAAATTACAAATTTATAAAAGCATACTCCATCCAGCCCTCCTCTATGGCACCCACTTGTTTATCCACCTCACGGATGGTACAAAGCCCTATCTACAAAAGTTTCAATATTCGATGATGCGGAAGATCGTCCGGACTACAACATAGAAGAAGGAGAAACCACCGGCTCTTCACAAACTATTTGATGTTCCAACGGTCCCAGACTTCATCAGGAAGAGACATGATAAATTCCTGGAATAGCTAAAACATCAAACTAACCCAATGTTCCAAACAAAGTAACCAGCGCGTTGTTGCGGTACAACAAGCAGCATTTTAAATATTGTGAATACATGTAGATTTAGGCCTTTACCACAAACCATTGGTGTGCCATCACCAACTAATATCACACAATATAACTAACTCTAGGTATTTACTTCAAAACATCAACCACCACATACATGTTTTAAAATGAAACCCATTTACAGAGAAAAACGAAATCTCAATGTACATCATACGTTAATACCACACTATAATTTCAAATAGTGGCTTTGAAGAAAAAAAGAAAAGGAATTTTCCTGTCGGTTACAGGCTAAATGCTATTTTTAAGTTTCTTTCTCCACTGGTAGTAAGTTAGAATTTGAACAGGTATGTTCACTTGGGGTTGTGTAGCGTTCAAATTTGAAACGCAAAGAACTCGTGAAACGAAATTTGACGCTCTTACAGCTAACACATTTTTTAAAATTCAGAACAATCGTTTCTACAGTACAGTCGTTTTTAACTCCACTATATTGAATTTCTTGGCAAATTTGATAAAAATTGTTGATTTCGACCGCATTGCTAGACCAAATCTACGTTTTCGAATTGTTAAAATTGCGAAATTATCAACATAAGACTAATAATTATCGCTAATTTCATAATATTGTCAACACTGAATTGTAAGTTTGGTTCACACATAGAAAGAAAACAACATTATTCGAAAAATGCTACTTGATCACTTGAACCTCTAACTGGATTAGATTATAAATTAATGCGATTTTAAGGGAATATACAAATTATATAAGATACTAGTAGTTTTACAACAACCTTCATTAGTTTTCATAAAAAACTTTCAAAGAAGTTATATCTTATTACAGTAATGGATACGTATATAAGGCTGATGAAACAACCAATTTTGGAAAATGCTACGAAATGGGTTCCCGTTTCTGAAATGCATTTTATTTTATCGGCAAATATATACAAAATAGGTTCAGTATATAGAAGAAATCAGTACGGTTATGAAGGGGGAGACCCCATACGAGACCATTTAATCCATATGGAAAAGTTGAAATTGGCACTTTGAGCGAAGCCTTTATGAAGTTCAACACCTCATAACAACTTCTTTCTTCTAAAGGCGTTACTGCATTAACCAGAACTCTCTCTTCCACAGGGAAGAGATTGTATTGAAGATCCTAACAATATCCGATGATATCCAACCTATGGCTTTATGTTTGGTCATAGACTAAGATTAAATAAAATTGAGTCATAACCAAGGCCTGGATTTTAATAAAGTAAAATTCCACAAAATATGTCACATAATAGGCAAAAAAAACCTGTGAAATATGCGGTAGAATATGCAGTAAAAAATATAAAATATACAGCTAAAAATCTTTTAATACGCAATAAAACAGCTAAAATATACTAATACGCCTAAACTAGGCGAATGAAGTAGTAAATAGCATTAAATATTAAACGAAAAAAAAATGAAATGCTTTTTTCTTATTTGCATAAATAAAAATAAGTAATTGAAACGTGTAATAAATTTAACTACAAACATAATATGACATCCTTTGTAAACTGAAATATCATAATAATAAAACATTACTATTTCTAACACAAAAGAAAATCATTGGGTTTTAAAAAGGATAACTCATTGACGGTATTAAAATAATAAATAACACAAAAATCAACAGAAAAATAATTAAAACAAGCAATAAAAAAAAATATATATATATGAAAATACCTAAATGTATGTGTAAATAAATAAGAAACATAGTCTAAGACAACTCTATCAGTCCCAAAGCTCCCATCCACAGACTATAACACCTACAAATTACTTTCCTTCCAAAAATGTGAAAATTCCTTCACAGATCAAACCTAAATTTGGGATAGGGGAGGAAGATCCCAAACTTTCTCTTAGGTCAATCTTTTACCCGAACCTCCAGTAACTGAGGATCCAATTAAACGACCCCAAAGGAGAATTCAATCCCTACCTAGACCGAAATACATTCATTTCCAAGAATATACCTTCTATTCCCAAAACAGCAAAATTACACCTGAAATGGCATCTATCCTTTCCTCTTTCCTTCATAATTTTCAAAACACAATCAAGCCTCTTATCTCACTCCTAACCAGACTCCTTACAGAAATCCCGTTCAATTTACCTAGATGAACAAGAGCACCTTAAATATACTTTTAGGGAATGCAAATGGACTACATAAACACCGAGACGAACTTTACATATTCCTCCATGAACATTTTATCGACATAGCACTGCTGACTGAAACCCATTTCACAAAGCATTCTTACTTCTACATACGCCAATACATTACATGTAGAACAGATCACCCTGACAACACATCCCACGCAGGTTTTTGTATCCTTATTCATAAATCTTTACCTCACTCCCTTATTCCTTCCACTCCATCATCAACATCATCCACCAATAACCTTCTAAAAAAGCTCCTGGTCATGATCTTATCACATCACATATTCTGAAACAGCTCCCTCATAAAGCCATCCTATTCCTTACCTATATCTATAATGCTACCCTCCGATACACCTATTTCACCGACCCTTAGAAAATGTCTATAATAAAAATGTTTCCCAGACCCTCCAAGCCACTTGAATACATATCTTCCTACCGTCCTTTTTCACTACAGCCCATTATAGGCAAAATCCTAGAAAAACTCTTATTAAAACGCATCCTTGACTCATATCATGTTATTCCTGACCATCAGTTTGGGTTCAGAACATCCCATTCTACCATACAACAGTATCATCGAGTGGTTGATGTCATATCTTCCACATTGGAGCGCGGAATATACTGCACGGGAGTTCTCCTCGATGTTGAACAACCTTTTGATCGAGTCTGGCATCCAGGTCTGCTCTATAAACTTCGTCAAATCCTTCCACCTACATATTTCCTTTTAATCCGCTCCTACCTCTCTGACAGAACCTTTAAAGTAAATCTAACATAGCCTACTCACCTCTCTTTTCCCAGTCCGCCGGTGTGTATCAGGTAGTCCCAATTAAGTCCCAATCGTTACAATACAGCTGACATTCCAACCCACCATAACACCGTCCTAACAACATAAGCTGATGACACATGCTTACTGTCTGTAAACAACGACCCAACTAATGCATCATAAACTCTACAGACACACATAACATCCATTAAAGAATGGTGTCAAAACTATAGAATCAAAATAAATCCTGACAAATCCCAACAGATCACCTTTACTCTCCGTCTTACACCTCTACCCTCCTGTCCTACAGTATCCTTTTTAAATACTCCAATAATGCCTGTTGAACAGATTCGATACTTAGGACTCCGTCTTGACAAGAGACTTACTTGGAATCCACATCCAAGACTGAAACGAAACGTAGATTTCGATTGCTACAACACCTACGTAGCAAACTCCCTAAACTTCCCATTCACTTCAAAAAATTAATATACACTATGATAATCAAACCAATTTCGACCTATGGAAGTGAGCTCTGGGGCTCTGACAAACCATCAAATTCCTCCCGCATCCAATCCTTACAATCCAAAATCCTACGTAAAACCCTTGACGGTCCTTATTACGTCACAAATAAACTCATTAACAAAGGCCTTAACATCCCATTCGTTGCAAATTTGGCTCAAAACAGATATGCATCTTTTCATTCCAAACTCCTTACTCATCTTAACCCATTAGTTATTAATCTCTCATCCTTAACAATCCCTGATAATCCTCCGAGGCGTCTGAAAAGAAGATGGCCACGGAACCTCCTAATTTAAATTAATGCTTGAAGTACCACCAACGGGTGGTTCCTTCCCAAAATCACTTGATGATTATTTTAAACATTCATCTAATCCACTTATTGTATTTATTATTTTGTACAGTTTTAAATTCCATTAAATAAATTTTAAAAAAATATATTAGTTCTATTTTTGTTTAAACTGAAATAGTCCTAATATGTAAATACTGGCATCAATCTTCTAATACCTAAAATAAAACTTGGCCAATTCCATCTGCATATTTGTAAAGATTTATGATCAGTGGCTTAGAAAAAAAAAAAAAAAAACTATAATAATAATGTTTTTAAAAGGTCGTCTATAGCTCCGGTAGTTGAGACATAGATCTTTGCAACCTGGACATTGCAGCGAGACTTGTTTGAATCCGGCTAGGAAAGGACCCCCTCAACGTATGTATGAGTCAGAAAAGACATAAGAAGGGAGTCGGTTTGCAAGGTGTGTGGGTATGAACCATTGGTCTTTTTAGGGCAGTTAATCTAAAACTACGGAAAGCTAGAAGTGGATTTAATATGTTCATTTAAGTGTTTTTATACCTCCAAATGTTTGGACTGACATTTAATCCACTAATCCTACTAAAATCTTAATTCTATAATTAATCAACGAACATTAAATTATGCTTCGAATGAGTGCCTAACATTAAAAATTCGGTCCAGGAACTCGGTGGGAATCATAATCGATTTTTATCTACTTTAATCAGGTCAGATTATTTATAGAATAATTCAAATTATTAGAACATAGTGATGCTT
>NW_027109183.1:732628-738519 GCF_000696795.3 Halyomorpha halys
AAATTACAAAGTGAGAAATTTACAATCACAATTACCATTACATGTTAACAATTACAATTAACACTTCACAAATTTATTACTGTTGTGGAGTCTTCTCTGATCATTTCCTGTACACATTAAGAGAATCGGTGTGACTCCAGAGCAACCCAGTAAGAATGTTCCCAACAGCGAGATCGCTGTTCACTGAGTCGGACCGATTCTCTTCAACGATATGTCGTTATAACGCTCGATACTTAAGAGAGGATAAAACTCACAATATGGGTTCAACTGTTTTTTTTTTCTTTCTGAATAAATTATCATTTTAACATTTATTTTTCTATAAATAGCTTCTAATTTCTGGAATTTTACCAGTAATGAAGAAGCTCCAAAAGAAATGTGGAAACATAAAGCTTTAGGTATTACTGTTGACCCTTCTGTTCTAACTTTTCCCTTCCACAGTAACCCTGTAGGACGGTCGTGTATTTATAAATTTTACAGATTATTTGCGGTAAATTATCTATATATATTACCTTTATAACAACAACCTAGAGGCTTTTGAAGTGAGCGTTAATTACTGAAGTATAGACGAACAATATACATTAATAATACAAAAAACAAAGGTAAACACACATAATATAAAATAAAATCACGGATGCCAACCATTTGAAATGTGCACAGAGATGCGTCACGAATAGGTCAAACACGCCTGACCCATGGTTACCTTATGGTGTGATTTTCCGGAACGCGACTTACCTTAAAACAAATTTTAACTGAATGGCAACCATACGACTCCCTCAAATCTTCGTATGAATTACCAGCAGAACTTTACCATAAAAGTTTATCAAATTTTACCACAAGTTCCTATTTTTCAATAGTTCTACGTATAAATAAGGACAAAATTTGGAAATTAAGGCAATAAGGACTAATAAAAATCACGGAAATTAGGCAATAATAACACCGAAGTGGTTGATGCCTTAAAATAATAATAAAAATACACGAAAAAACAACATAAAAAGTATTAAAAAAAAAAAGAAGAAAAACATGCCATAAATCAACGGATAACTCAGAAAGTATAAATAGAATACAATAAAGTTAGGTTCTAGACCACCACAAACGAAAGATGGTGGTATTCGAAGATTTAGTGCTTAATTTGCTTTTATGTTGTTCTACGATCTTTCAATTTAATAATGTTATTGCCTCCTTTAAGTGAAGACTATAAAGAATATAAAACTGTTAGTGGTCGATTGAGGTGGAAAATTTTAGCACCGCCTTTCTAAATTTTGAAAATAGAATTTGTCTGGTGACTCGTCGTGACAGGCCGGATTAGTGCTGTCATGTTGTTTTTAGCAGTATATGAAATTTTGGTTATACGTGTTTGTACTACATTGTTGAAAACATCAGTTTGTATTGTGTACTTTTTGGATTATCGTGGTTTTGTGGTGTGGTGTTTAGGATATATTTGTGCAAGCGTCGTGCTTTAACAAAGTTTAGCCAACCTTTGTCCAGGCTAGTCAGTGAATCCGCTTTGATGCTAAAGCACTTTGTTGTAGTCGATATGTAATTGAAATTCATTAGGAACTTTTTTTTGTTTCAATTCTACTGGTTTTTATATTCATGTTAATAAGGTCAATTAAGTTGTTTTGAAATGTATAGTCAATGAGTTTTGTGATTTCATGTTTTATACTCGGTTGAAGTTTGTTATTCAAAATTGAAAGACAGGATCGGTATGACAAATGAGCCAAATAAATTTTCACTTCTTTATAACAATTAAAATTTGAATTACTGGTTGATCGTAGAACAGCTCAGAGATATTAAAGCGTTTCTTATGATCGGAACAGAGAATGCTACTGAACGAAGATTTCAGTGAATGAAAAGTCGGAAGAATAAAAAGTTGAAAAGTGCTCTATTCAATCAACAGATCTATCAATATGCAGTAGTGAATGCCAGTGATCATCAATCAGCTTGGAAGGGAGTGCTGAAAGATGTATTCGTTATAGGGTGAGAGAAATATTTCTAAATTGATTTTAATTTTTTTCAAATAAGCGTGATTAAATGTTCGTGTACCCTGGAGGCCATCCATAAATCTGACATCTGAGAGACAGAACTAAACAGTAACACGAGATTCCAATTTCCAACTTAATTTTTGAAACTACTGGTATGCAGTAACGAACAAAAATCAATATGCTATCTTTGAAAATGCCAATATATGCTATCTACTCTGACCCTTGATTGTTTGAAGAGTTCAACTAAATAGGATATGATAGGGGTTATAGGAGTAAATTCGATATGCGGCAAAACTAAAGAGAGGAGCGAGCGATGGGTTAGTATTGCAGTCGTACTACAGACTACAACCACAGCAGTCTGTAATTACCACTCCAGTTGATGTGTCCACTCCGGACGATTAACAAAATAGACACCAATCAGACCTTTCCGTCCAACCAATCTCTGGTAGCTGAGAATTAAAAATAATACAACACTCCGAAACTACCTAATCTTATATCTTGAGTTGGGGAAAAAATATCGTTATGGTTCTTCCACTAAAACTGGCTGGTTGAACACACTCTTAATTTCACCCCTAATTAATAGGGGACTGAAAAAATGTTTGAACGTTACTGGGTACGAGGTAATAACAGTTACATTATTTTAAAGGCCAAGTATACAAACTGATTGTAGGGAAATATAAAAGTTCCAATTCTTGGCATGCCTGGTCACAGTACTTCTTCTAGTTTAGATAAACCATCGAATGAGGCCTCAGAATATTATCCAAAACGAGTTTATATATTTAGGAATCCAGGTGAACTCTAACAACTGAATTACTGCCAAAGTAAAGAGCGAGATCATTGATTTTTTTTTTCAGGGGGAGGAAGATACTGGTACTAGTACTGGTAATGATGGGGGAACAAGTCAGTCAAGTGGGCCTATTGGTCCTTTTTGACATCCCCAAGACAAACCAATAAAATGGCTCTTTCATGTATCTTATATTTCTATATCTTAGTGATGCATACCTACCACAATCTGCTATGTAATGTAAGATTGTCTGCGAGGCCAGTCCGCATAAGCAGCAGGTTTCATCATGAACTACTTCACGTATCTTATGATATCTTTTATGTCTGCAATGACCTGTAAGAACTCCTATTAACAATCGGAGTTCGTTTCTGTTTAGGCCTAGCAGCCATTTAGTTATAGAAGTAGAGGGTTCAGTTATTAAAATCTTGGACTGGCTCAGCCCTATACATTCACTTCTTACCTGCTATTTTCCATGTTCAGTCAAAAACTACTTTTCTCTGATGCTTTTTAGAAATGCCTAGGAATGATTCTTGTCCTATAGGAGGGTGCACAGCCCCGTTTCTAGCTAGCTGATCAGCTTTCTCATTACCTGTGATTCCTTTATGTCCTGGGACCCACACTAGCTGAAGCTTCTTCAAGCACGCTAATGATTCTAAGGCTTGTTTACAATCTCTTACCAATGTAGAGGTGATCCTAGGTGACTCCAAGACTTGAAGGGAAGACAGACTATCTGAAAAAATGGTGATACATGGCCTTTCACAGCTAGTGACTTCAGGACATAAAGCTGCCGACAAGATGGCAAACACTTTTCAGTCAGAGTGTTAGCCTATTGGGATGCTTAGTTCTATGCGCAATTCTTGAAAGAAAACACCTGCCCCGTTAATCCTGTCGAATCATTGAAACAGGGCAGATACACTCCTGGGGCTTCCACTAAAACCTGTACCCAGTCCTCTAACTTTGGGTGAAGGTAACTAATCATGATGTCCAGACCGGGTGTTCTAATAGCGACGAGCGGTATGTGATGGAAAGCGAGTTACCAATACTACAATTGGTAACTCGCTTTCCATCACTTTAGCTATTGTCGCGTGACCAGTAACTTCTCCCGTCTCTATCAACTGTCTATTTTCTTTCATTCTTATATGATAGGCATATACCGCTTCACCTTTAATCGATAAGTGGAGCGATATTAATGAAAGCAGGACTTCTAATACCTTAGTCGGTATTGTGCGAAATGCCCGTTATGCCAATACAGGCCATTCTTTGAATCTTACTGACCATTCCCACAAAGGAAGCCCTTTTCTGGGCTGTCCACCACACAGTACTTCCATAGTAAATTCTCGGTCTTATTATTGCAGTGTAAATCCTTCCACTCTAGGCATCTTGCTGCTCGGGCCAGCCTTATTATGTCTTATTAGCTTGTAGCCTCCCTTGTTCTGATTCAGTCGACGAGGTCTCCTGAAGTAGAGTGGACTCATCACTAGAGTCCTCCCTTTGGCATGGAAGGCTAGGGGGGAGTTGGTGTGGTCGCACCCTGTCACATCTGAGTTTAGCAGCCAGCTCCCTTCCCTCTACACAGATTATGTCTTCATCTGTAATTTAGGTCTAGGAACACCGATCTACTCCTTCTTCCATCGCAGCTCGCACTTTAGGCTGCCCGTGATAGTTATCTGTTCTTGGATGGTATTAGAGTAGGTGTGCAGCCATCCCAGCTATCAACCCCACCTCAATGAAAAAAAGCTTGTCCCCAGGAGTGGAGTCCAGTGGCCTCGGAGGAGCAACTCCGGAACGTGCAGCAGCAGGGTCCCATCCAGTCACCAACTGACACTACTTTTCCGGAACTTTTCCGAACTTCCCAACAGTCCGAAACTGCTGCAAAAAAACTGATAGCGCACCCGCTCCTTCGGGAGGAAGAGGAGCGGGCTTATTATGTTAATCCTGTGTCATTTCTTGTTTATCTCCTGTACCCTCTCGGACAACTCCTCCAGTAGGGCTAATCCAACAGTAGAGAGAGGAGTAAGGGACGGCTATATAGACCTTTGTGTGTATTGTTCTGGATGCAGTAATGTGATATGCTCCTCCAGTTGCTAATCTGGACAGGCGTGCACCTTCCCTGGCACTAGGCGTCCGGTGAGGATATAATCCCTTTCCGGCTTCCTATGAAAGGTGATCCGATGGTGTGTAATGTAAGTGACCTTGGTGTTATTGTATAGTGCACTGTGTGAGTGTCAGAAATTCGCCCAACCAGGAAGGCCAGTGGCTGATTGCAGTACAATGACCGGGCGATGGGGTCGTCAACTTTCTACGCCAGATTAAGACCTTATATATGGTTTTGAACGATAACAAGGTCTGATATGCATTCCTTGCAAATATTTGAGAGGCGCATCCTTCACTAATAGGAGAATAAAAGTCAAGAATGAGCAGCGAAGAAGTACCAATTAGGAACTTTACGAACTGAAAAATGACCCAGGTTCAAGTCATCAGATTACGTACGTGACCCAAAAGAATGACTGGGCAATCCCGAAATTCTCATCGTAGGACTTCATGGAACAGAACGGTGAGCTATTAGGCCAGGTTATTGCAGTATATAATGCAGAATGCCTGGTCGGAGCTAGTTAATGAAGAACGCATGTACATGACCGGGTTAACTGGAGATGTCTAATAAATAAAACAATAATTCCTTAACGGGTTGTTAGGTTGAAGAGCAATATATATATATATTTATTTATAGTTTTTTACATTAGCCGTGAACAGACCTCCCGTGAAGAAATCACCTTCTTCAATAACTGTTGGTCTAGAAATATTACTTCCTTTAAGCTCCTTCATGGGTTATTGTGGTACAGGTTGCTTTTTTTTTACGTCTGTTTTTTGTTTCGTTTAGCTCTGACGAGCACCGAAACGTTGGACACACATTAATATAACTAGGTCACTTATTGTATGGTTTCTTTAAGGATAAAACCCAACCATTGCATGTCATGAGACATCTATGTCTCTACCGTTGTTAATATTTATATTATTTTATGTAGAATTTAATTATTTTATATATGATTGCCTATATTATACTTAATGACAATATATACATTACTATATTATTTCATATATAATTTAATGTTATTGACATTTATTTT
>NW_027109183.1:738569-752117 GCF_000696795.3 Halyomorpha halys
GGTGCTAACAATAATCAAATTAACTACTATAAATCAGAATAACATTTTATTTATAGGAGAAAAATACTTTAATGATGGATTAATTATATTTATAATTAATTTTGAAAAAGTTTATTATTAGTTGTTATAATCTTTTGACTCTTTTCAATACCAACTTTTTATTAACTACTATATGAAAATAATTACTTTTATGAGCCATGAATGTAGTGTTGTACGGCATATGTATTTATTGATCAACTAATTCTGGTTCCAAGATTTTATCTTCGAAGATAGTCTAGGCAAAATAACTGTTGGAATATATTTATATTATAAACGTGTATAAAACAATTAATTGGTTGTTGGTACTAGATAGAGTATGAAAAATTCCCTGAGGGGCTTCCAGGTTTTAAAGTGCTACACTGAGTCACTCAGTGAGAGGATACTAGAGATCACTATTTATTATGACGACGGCTTTGTGACGTAGCTTGGCTACCAGGCAAGCCCTTATCTTCCGACACATTTTTCTTTCCTTCCGCCCTCCCCTAGACCATAGAGCATTATCTTCGGCTTAGATGAAACATCTCTTCTACTTGTCTCGCCACACAAATATATTTTCAGTTAACTTTTTATACTGATAATATAATGCAAATAAAAAACGGTTGCAAAGTTCACAGTCTCTACGACTACCAACCATATACTAATAGAAAAACGTAACCCAAACTCGTTATTGTTATTAATGTTTATATTTTTGTAAGCAATTGTAATAATTTTTCATTCCTTCAGCATTTATAATTTATGTTTATGTACTTCTATAGGCTTGCTTAATTAATTTTTATTTTAATTGTATAGTATTTTTTTTTTTATTTTCCACTGTTTGAAACTTAAAAATTAAATGCATGTGTACCTTAACATAAACTGTGCATGGTAATTTTATTTTTTTACTTTTGTCCAACTACAACGTAGCTACTAGGGAGTAATATATTTAGGTACCATAAACTGATCGTTTATAAGTACTTAACGATGTTTAAAGTGAAAAGCTCATCCATTTTTTACGTTTGATGGTTCTAATTATTCAGTAAGATGAATGCTTTAAAACAATTTATTCCTGTCTATAGGTATGTAAAGATTTATTAACCAATGACACAATAATTAAATAACTCAAATTATTTATTAATATCCCGAATTAAGAGTTCATAATACAAAAAACGACATAATTATAATTGCAAGGGACCGTGAAGTATTGTGGAAAACACTCGATTTTACTAACAACCCAGCGATGAGTTTAAGTAGATATTCAAATAAATCTATGACAGATGTGTTTATTTCCGTTGTTGTTTTATTTTAAATAATTTATTATTTTGACGTTTTTGAATGAGCTAAATGGCAAAATGGTGAAAATGGCACAAAGTTGAGAATATTTAAATTTTTTTAATATCTTTTTTAGTTTTAGAGATCAATTTAGAGTTAACTCAAATTAACGATGTTTAAAGTGAAAGGCTCATCCGATTTTTACGTTTGATGGCTATAATTATGAGTTATGGTGAATGCTTTAAATCAATTTTATTCAATCTGTCTGTATATAAAAAATAAATAAATTAAAAAACTCAAATTATTTAGTAATATCCCCCGAATTAGAGTTAATAATAAAAAAGATTTTTAAAAAATTTGAATAACGTCAACTTTGTACCAGTTTCGTACCTTATTTATAATTTCGTGATTATGTGTAAATAAATATCGACTAGCAATACTTAAAAAACTAGACTCATTAGAGAATTCGGAGCATACTGCGCAACATGATATAGCGGAACATGTTATGCTTCTGAGCTTAGTGACGATCCAATCACTAAAAACCTAATTCTCGAAGAGCTACTAGAGCAAGTGGTCTTGTGTTGAAGTTGACCTTGTGGATTAGGGTTCTGATGGCGATAAAAGGGAAGTATGTAGGTGGCGGTAATGGTATCGGCATTATTAAATCTTCCGTGAAGCTAAGCTTTTCATTATTATTATTTAAAAAAAAAGGTATCTAAAAAAAAATGCGATAACAAACAGTGCTTTATAAGTGCAACATTCATAAAAATTATAAATACAATTTTCCGTTCAAACAGACCGAACTATGCTGTGTTAAAGAGTCATCAAACCACATCTCGTGTCGTCGGCTCTTTTACAACCTTTCAACAGACTCGAAACATCGTGTGCACGTTATATTGCAAAGAAAAGGGCCCGATTGTACGATTGCGGTCAACTATTAACCAGAAAACAATAAATTGGCGAAGAGGGCCAAACTGGTCAAGAGCCTAGGCGGACTTCAACGAGGTTCCATGAAGTCTTTATCGACAGGATCCCGTGACCGGTAAGGCAATTTACCGAAACAAAAAAATATGATGAATCGTTGGAGATTTGCTATTAGGCTGTCAGTAGAACACGCCCCTTCTACACACAACGCCGTTACGTCTTCGCGTTTCCAGAGTCTCGTTTGTTTTGGGGCTGCCGTGACCGTACTGTTTCTGTTGCTAGTTTTATAAGGTATTAATTACAGGTTCGTTTTACCCCTGAAAGGATCAATCCTCTTGTTTACCGCTCGGGCAGAGGATGTTTTATTCACTAACGGGTCATTTAATTGATTCTTATAAATATTTAAAAGAGTAAGTAATGAGTGGAAAATATGTATAGCACTAAATATGATTACGGCCATTAAATATTGTGACAGAAAGACTGTTATTATCTCGGCCACTGTTTTTTATCCATGCTTAACCCGGATATTCCACGACTAAATATAGTAATCGAAGCAAAATATCGAGTGAGATATCCCTCCTACTTATTATGCTTCTAAACATTTTAATCATAACCTTTGCATGCGAAATATTTAAAAACCTTCGAATATTGTCTCATTCTACATTTGTTTTTAACCTCTGGTTAAATACGAAATTCAGATCTATGTCCTACAAAACAATACGATTTAATTTTGAAACAATTCCTTATTTCAGAAAGAGAAGGTCAGGATAATTAACATACATCAATTCATAATTTTGCATATGTTGATGCGTTCCATTACCTATGCAAGTACAACTTTTCTAAAAATTGTACTTTAATTAAAAATCTAAAGGCATCTAAAATATCATACAAAATATTAAATTTTAGTTTGACCATAAATACCACATTAGGCAAAACTAAAATATAACTTTAAACTTGACCAACTGGAATTATTATAATTAGAAGCTAAAGAGTGAATTTATTATTTAGTAGCTCAATGAGTTAAGGCGCTGTGCTACTGATGCAGAAACCAGAGTTCTATATCAGATATTTATTTTCTATTTTACTGTAGTTGTGAGTCAGCCCTGGGTGTTCGTGGAGTACTCCGAGAGACCAGGACCCACTGGGTTGACAACAAGCTTCATAATAAGTGTACCTTTATATTGGGGAAAAATCTGGCGGCTAAACAAGACATGACATCAACATAACATCAAAATATCACCTCCTTGCACATCGTTTTTAATCTTCTTATAAAAGTACTGAACCCCCGACTCACTCATGGGTTGTAGCAGTACAGATTTTTATGTTTTAATATATCAATTTTTGAATATTAGTGATGTTTTCAAATATGGTTGGTCTGTTTAATTTATGGTCAAGAAACTTATGCTATATTATGCACACTACGGGAATGTGAATGACACCAATATACTCCATCTTTGTGAGTAACAATTTTTTATCAAATTTAATCGAATATACATAAAACTGTATCTTCATCAAGTCATATATTAAACCACTTACATAGTTAGGTGCTTATAAGATTAACTCTAGCGAAAAAAAAAAGCAACCATAGTTCAACCTACCCTCCAGTACGAGTTGCAACCATTAGATAGTACTAGTTTCCAGGAAAATAAAAAATGATTCTAAAGTCCAATCAAAGAATATTGCAATAAATTGTAAAATGTTTTAAAAGAAATAAAGAAAATGAGAAAAAAAAATCTTCCCCTTTATTCCCTCCTCGTAAATACACACATAGAGTTATTACCTAATTAAATTATCTAAGTACCACTTGTTTTGATTTTTCAATTGAATATAAATATTCAATCTCAGGTCTAATTGCTTTTAACATCCTGTCATTCCCACACCCTCCTGCTCACTCATCCATTTTGTCAATATATATATATATGACACTCGCCAAATCTAGTTAATCGTATAACAGTAGTTGAATTTAACAGCCACTTTAAGGAATTATTTTTTCCATAAAATGTTAAGGGTACAATTTATTTACTGTAATATAAACTAAGACACTAAACGGACAAATCCTACAAGTTCAAGCAATTCTCGGTGTTTTATATATTATAAAAAATATATCAATGCGATAATTTATCACTAAAACAAACAAAAGCGTGAATAATTGAATTCTTAAGATTTTTAATAAATGCCAATATTTATTTTTAAAATTTACTGTTAGAATTAAATTATAATTAATGTTACAATCCAAGTTCCACAGGGTTTAAGAATTTCACTCTTTTGTTCGATATACATTCTTTCAAGAACTAAAACGTATACAGATACGGTTTACAAAGAGCAACATTTTTTTTTGTTTTCAACACATAAGAAAGCAACGTTTTGTAAATTTAATTGATTAAATATCCTAAAAACCACAACTCCTACAAGAATAATTATTATCAACTATCTCAAAGTGCATTCGACTAGCTTATTATATCATACCTAAGGAAGGTTAGCAATGCTATATCCTATCCTAAACAGAAAATCCAAATTAAAACATGAAACAATGTACGGCTGTGAAGTCTGGAGAGCGGTATCCTTTACGAAAAGGAAGAAATTACAATCTATACAAAACCTTTTTTTATTTATTTATTGACGTTTACAACTGTATATAAAATACAACAAGCAAATTTGAAGTAAGACCATAATGATATGATAAAGCATGTAGAGAAAGTACCCTGTAGTAGAACTCTATAAACATTTTACTATATAAGGTCACGAGGCCATCTTCTTTTCAGGCGCCTCAGAGGATTGCCAGGAATGGAAGAGGATGCAAGATTAGAAACTAGGGGGTTTGAGTGGTCAGGGAGTTTATAATGGAAGGAGTGATATCTGGTTCGGGGTAGATCGGTTACATAGGGAACATTAAGGTCTTTATGTATGATTTTATTTGTGACAAAGTAAGGAGCATTGAGGATTTTACGAAGGATTTTGGATTGGAAGGATTAAATACGAGAGGAATTCGAAGGTTTAGTGGAGCCCCAAAGCTCAACTCCGTATTTCCAGATGGGCCTTATTATTGTCATGTAGATCAGTCTTTTGTAATGAGTTGGAAGTTTAGACCGTTTGTGTAGTAAGTGCTGTAATAGTCGGAATCTGCGTGCAGTTTCCTGTCTTTTCAGTCATGTGTGAGGATTCCAGGTTAGTCGTTTGTTTGTAAAGGTGAAGTCCAAGATAACGAATCTGTTCCACAGGGGTAAGAGCCACATTATTAAAGTATACTGTTGGGCAGTCGGTAGGTTTACGACGAAGAGTAAAGGTGATTTGATGAGATTTGTTGGGATTTATTTCTATCCTCCAATTTCGACGCCATTCTTCGAGGATTGTGATATGGGACTGGAGAATTTGGGATGCAATCAAAGGGTTATTATTAACTGCGAGCACACATATGTCATCAGCATACGTGGTAAGGATAGTGTTAGGAGTTTTTGGGATGTCAGCTGTATAGACGGTGTCTCTACTCTGATGGGACCGAGGATACTACCTTGAAGAACACCAGCGGATTGTGAAAATAGAGGGATGAATAGGAACCATTATGGTTTACTTGGAATAATCTATCAGTAAGAAAGGAACGGATGATGAGAAAATATGTAGGAGGTAGGAATTTACGGAGTTTGTAAAGCAGTCCAGGGTCGTTCAAAACTAAGTCCTAAGAATCGCAGTGGATGCTCCTTGATTTGTAAGAAATAGCCAATTGCAGAATCGGAAAAAGCCGATAGAGGATTACATCGAGAATTGGTTCATCAAGTTCCATTTCCATTTACCAACAGCTAAAGGAACTGTGACTAACAATTTGGGAAACCCAACCTCAACCTGAAGATTGAAGCCTAGGCTGCTGCAGAATATTCTGTCATAAATTCTATATTTATCAATTCTATTATTCACATTACTTCTATCTTTTTTTTTTTTTTCCTCTTCGTCCTTTTTTTTTTTAAATTAACTTGTGGTTTTTTTACCCTTTAGAGGACAATTGTTTGTTTTGTTAGGTCTATGAATGTCGTTATTTCATTATTAACTTTACTTTTCAGTTTCATTAAGTATTTTTATTTCTATCTATTTATTTTATCTCATTTTTTAAAATTATAACGTTGTATATAGTTAGGGGTGTCTTTTGTACGAGACTATACCCCTCCCCCCATAATCAATTGTTAAAAAAAAAAATATAATATAAAATTATATAAAACAACCATGCAAGGCAAATTTTTACAAAGAATCCATTCATAATTTTAGATTATATTTACTAAACTAATATCTATATCTATTAACAATTAAATTGAGCAATATTAAAATATTATTTCCAATGAGAAACTCACACCCTTTCACCTTTGAAGATTAAAACAAGTAGATGGCAATAAATTGATAAACTTTATTTGGAATTAGACTAATTATAGAACTGTTCAATAAAGCGGTTATTAAACCGAACCTTTTCCAGGAAAGTTTACTACCACAGCTGTGGAACATAATTTGTTTCGGTCTCGTTTATTAGGATTTGAAATGCATTGTGTAACATCACTGCATTCAAATTATAAGAGTGTTTTTCAATTTGTTTTCATAGTGCGATAATTTTTCTCTTCCACTGAAGTAATACAAATTACAGTTGCATAAAATTATTCTTTATATAATTTTCCTTTAAACTTGTTTAAGGCTAAAAGGAACCAAGGAGGGCTCTCAAGCCCACAGATTTTGTCAAGGTTACAGTAACAAAATAACTAATTATCTGCCACGGCAGGATTCGAGATGGGATCCTTAGAGTTGGTAGCAAAGCACTTTACTCACTTATCTACCCCACTCCCAAACATGTTTTTTTTCTAATAAAAGAAAATCGTATAGCCTTATTGTTGAGTTGGTTAGACTGGAGAATAAGGAATACTTTTAATTTAACTGTTATATTTTATCTTAGGGAATTATTTTAATATAGAAAAAATATTGGAAGGATAACAATTTTAAAAAAATCATAATTCAAATTAAAAAGAAATACAAGTAATTTATTGATTAATATGTATTTTGAATTAAAATGATTTATGGTATATCTAATAAAAAAAAATACGAAGTAATAAAAATTCAATGTTTTATAAAGGTTACAAGGAAGATTTTGGTTTGCATTGTTTGGCAACTTCCACAGAAATCAATTCATTTTATTACGTAAAGTTTTTCCTATGTTGGTAGTATTACCATCTAGCATTCGGAATACCTTGATCTTAAAACTATCTAAAATAAAAAATATAAACCATAAATTTCGGTATAAAATAAAAAAACAAAACAAAAACTGGCATTCTTAAAATAATAAATCTTCTGTAGGAGAATTGCACCTTTACATTCGGAACTATTTTTTATCATAATCAAAACTATTGGATTGCGGAATCCAACGGTTATAAAAGTTCTTTTGAAGTTTCAACTAGATTGGGAAAGTTTTGACAGATATATCGTTCCAAATCTTTAGGATTGGACCTAGTTCAGAACCTTCATAAAATAAAAACTAAAAACTTCTTTTATAACTGTGAAGCTACTGCCATCATTTATTATAGTAAAATATATGTGTATATTTAATTATAACAAATCATATTAAATTGTATTGCTTCGTTAATACTATAATTTTTTTAATCGATAATTCTATTTTTTTAATTTTTTTTTTTTATAAATCATTATTTTCCAGTTCACTGTAATTCACCAATAAAATAAACATTTTTCACAATATTATTCTTGTATCAGCCATTTAAGGTAGGATTATATCAATACTAAAATTTATATCTATTTTTAAACGAATTAAAATGTTTCACACAATCTCCATCTACGTAATTCATGGTATGTTTTCCTGAAGGAAGTAAGTGAGTAATACTAATTCGTTTTCAAACTCACAAACAGATACTATTTTTGTCAAAGGATGGACTTGGATTTTTCCCCTTCAATTTACTACAGAACCATTCAATACTATACAACGCTCGCTGTAGTTAAGGTAAAAACGTCAGGGATGTATAAAAACAATGTTCAGTTTTGGTTTTGTATTTTCAACCTTTTCGGTGGCTAGAGTAATTGGTTTCACTCTACGATCTAAGCCAATACTATACGATAATATTTATAATGTATCAATATGTGTAAAAATGACCTCTATTATATTTACAAAAAAAAAAAAATTATTATATTCAGACCATTTTTTTTTTGGGGGGGGGAGGGAGGGTTTGTAAATTAAGGATAATATCTAATGTAAAATGGATTAAAATATTATCAGTTTCAAAATACTATTGGTATCATTATTTATTAAAATTTATTTCTGCAATAAAAAAAAAAAATTATACCAGGAAGAGTAAAACAAAAATGCGAAAATACATAAGTAAAAATAACTTAATAAAATATAATGTTATTAAGCTCAACGAATAAGTAGCTAAACAGAAATGTATAAGATATGATATGTGATTATAGGTAGGTCAATAAAGGTATCAAAATAGAAGAATAAAACTATTTATTTTTAACCAAGGTTTCGCCCCACTTCGCAAAGCTTCGTCAGGGCTGTCAGATTGAAACAAAGATGACAACATAGTTGGCTGCAACCTGTATTTCCATGGGACAGCTCTGACGAAGCCCTACGAGGTGGTGCGAAACCTTGGTTAACACTAAGTTTAATTAAGCGAAACCTTAGTTTTCATCTTCTATTTTGATATTATACGATGTTTATCCCAAGGAGCATCCTATTTTTATGATCTTGTTTCTTATTCTTATTTTTTATAATATAAAACTTTATTTATACTTTATACTTGTATATACTTTGTGGAAGCTATGCTATACCGTTCACATTTCCTCTCCTCGTCGTAATAAAATCACATTTCGTTCAAATTTTCTCCCTAATACGTCCAGTCTATACAGGTGTGTACAACGTACTGGTCCCAACAGGCTTAAAGTCAACCGACAAAACAACAATCGATTGCAAAACAGTTATCATGACTTTACTAACAAATTGTGTTTGTTTGAATTTTCGTGGACTGTTACATCATGCTACACTTTTCTGGATTAAATTCACACTGTTTAAATTTTTACAATCGCTTTGTCTCCTTTCTAAATTATAGCTCTTCTTCGATTTTTTTTTCCTTGGAATCATTTACATTTGTGTGTGTGCGAATGTGTGTTTTTGAAGCTTTATAATTATAGCAATCCATAGGCGTTGATGATGATAAAAAGGTTTTACTACTTTAAACAAGATCAAATGAGACAACATAAATTTGTAACCGTTAAAATTATGTGAATATAACTTAAATGAAACAGAATTACGTATTTCTTAAAACAATAGCAAACCTAACTTTTGATATTTTATATTTATTATTTTATATTTGATACTTTACCTCGATAAACAAACAATGAACTGTAAGTATTTCTTTAAAAAATTCAAAATTCAATGGCAAAAAAAAAAATAGCTACATACAGATTTTTAAGTAAATTAAATTAAAAACAAGGGTAACAATAACCAGTTATTTCGAAAATCTCCAATATCTCTTAATTGCCAATATAATTATATAAACATTTTTTACATAATAGCCTACTGAATCTGTGATTTGATTCTAAAAGGGCCGCCAATTTCTCATTTTCTTTTATGTATTTTGCTATACCTAAAAACCTTTTGTCATTTCTCTCATCTCCCAAACATTCATGTCAGTGTCTGTTAGTTTTTTCCCTCTTGAACTTGATAAAAAATGAGTTGCAAGGAAATTTTAAGCATTTTTTAAAAATAAATTTACAGACATAAACTGATAGGTATTTTCCTGTGTAGCTATCGGCCAACAGGTCAAAAGTGGGAGGAACCCAGGAGGTAGTGAAGGATAGGTGTTTACACAGAAGATGGGGGACTAATGTGAGCAATGTGGTAATTGTAGTTTATTACGGCGATACAGTGTGAGCCCAACGGACGGGCAAATACGCTGGCAAAATATTTACTGAAAATCTGTTCACCATAAATCTGTCCAGGGGATTTACATTCTCCACACAGGCCGCCGGTCAACTCCCCCATAGCGCGTTGTTTTATTTGCTTAGCCTTGGAGTACACATCTAGATACAGAGAAAGAAGTAAATCATAGAGGAATCAACACTCGTTCAGATTGTTAATCTCTTCGAGCCTTCGTTTGTACTTTTTTTTTATATTAGGGTATGGATTTTGTAAATGCTTGTTTTTCAGTATTTTGGTTTACCGGTGGTAGAAAAACGTCAAAAAAATATTCATCTAATCTGCGATTAGTTTTCTTCCTTTCATAAACCAATATATGTAAAACACCTACATAGTAAGTGAAAATATAACAATTCTGAAAATTTCGACTCTGAGTATCCATGAAAATACAATGTATTAAGACCCCCTGAGTCCCCAAGACTCACAAAATAGTTATTTATAACCTAGACTCGCAAAATGTCTATTTTTGAATAAGCTAGCTCTGAAACGAATGAGTGTACAAAGCTAAAATTATTTTTCAGAGATAGGTACATGCCCACAATGTGATCGCATCTTTTCTGCTAAAATCGACTCACGGGAAGTGCCATATCAATTTAATGATTTTACCGAAACTACTCTGATCAAACTTGTTATATCAATGACATTTAAGTTGTTTTTAATATCAAACAGCCTCCTCATTGAAATAGTCTGACAATCATTAATGCCAAATTCTAAAAATTGCTTCTTCTAAAAGTAGATGATTCATGATTGAACTGTAAGCTTATTATTTGCATATACTATATTTTAAATTCTTCCTGATCAATTAATAAACCTCTGAGACAGCTCAATCAATCTTAAATTTATTATTAATAGTGAACACTACCAGTGATGCGACGAGAGGGATGCGCTGGGATCTTTTAAGCTCTGCTCTAACCCTCTCACCTGGAAGATAGAGTGGGCTCAGGGATCCTCAGGTCGATTGTGTAAATATTGTATATAAGAGTATAGATGTGACTAGAGATTATATTATTTTGTCATTATGTTATGTTATTTTTTCATACACATAGTTTGATTATGTTCATTTTGTTTATCCTACTATTTGTATATATTTAAGAAGGATTTTTTTTGCATTCATTTATTTATTTGTATTCTTATTTTATTTTATTTCAGTATGAATGTGACCATTCATCACTATACTTATTTCCCACAACTGTGTGGCAGATTGTAATATCTATCATTAAATAAAAAGTTATCAAACAAAAAAACAATAGTGAACAAATGGATAGTTTTAAAAAACGTTTGCCAAATATTTGGGTCAGACGTACAGCTATACCCACTAAATCTATTTTATTTTTTTTTCCTTTCCTTTCATATTTTTTCAAGAAATTACTTTTTTCGCAGTATTCTATTTTCTACGTGTTTCAAGGTTAATCATGGGCTGTTTAAGACTGAATTCAACTAGACGTTATTGAAACATAGAAGTATCCCGAGAATTTGGAGAAAAAATAGAAATTCATGGAATTAGATAAACTTTATACGAGACCATGTAAATCACTAACTCTCTTCCAAAATTTGGCCAAATCGGACAAGCCATTTTCGAAAATGATGCGTACCAAGGAAAATATGCTTATGCATGTGCAAGAGAAAGTAGTGAATGAAATTGAATGAAATTTATATTACATCCATTTGACGCCAATTCCAAACGACTTAAAATTTTAGCCTAATCACAGGAGCCATTTTAGAAATATAGGTGTTAAGAGAAATTTGAAATTCGTTTACGCATGCGTAGACAAAAGTAATAGATGTAATTTGATGAAATCGACAATTGGATTATTGATTCGTACACAAATGTAAGTACAGACAGAAGCTTTAAGCATAAATTTCTTAAATTGAGTATAATTTTTTTTTCTTTGCATGGCTAGAATGATTTCCTCGTGTCAATCCACAGAATCAATATTTGCAACGTTGGATGTTGTGGAAATTTGCATATTACTTGAAAATGCATGAAAAAACAGCTTAGCTTAGTTTACAAAGTTGGGAAACGAGGACAAGCCAAAGCGGAACTGCGGGAACAATCGTTTAAAAAAATAATGGGGTCTGAGGTGTGCATGTCTTAGACCACTTACGTAGACACGTGCGATATGGGTACCTGATCCGCTTTATATACCAGAAAGGAACTGTAAATCTGGACCGGTGAACGAGTTGGGTTAAGGAGGTGACCGTGGCTTCATAGGGGAAGATAACGTTGGCGATTAAAGAGCTCGCGTGTTCTCGGCTAATTAATGACGTGACAAAGGCTCTATCTTTGTTGCCTTTAGTTCCTCCCGTCAGCAGGGCTCCGTCCTACGTCTTAACTGGAGCCAAGAAAGTCTGTCCGAAGTAATTAACGGATGGGAGATAGTGTAGGAGTAGAAAATATCGACCTCTTATTAGTTTTAGCGTCGATTATTTTAAATAATCTAGTTATAATATGCATAAGATTTTTTTTTTAATACTCCAATAAAGATGCAATGTAACCTAGTTAAGTGGGCCCTGGATATGTGAGAAACCTCTACTACTGATAATTACAATGACGTCCCGACACATACATAGAAAAACATTTGTTCCTGAGAATTTTTGACCTATGTACATAGCTGAGATTGGATTTTTTCAATGCACATTTGAATTTCATCCGCATACATTTAATATTTTGCATGATAACATGTGAATTAATTAATTGAGATGTCAAATATTGATAATCTTATCATATTTGATCAAGAAGAGTACACAAGACAACTGTCGCTTTAAACCTGCCAATGGATAAAACTGTATAAATGAAAAGTCTATGATTAAATAATCCAAGATCCCTCGAGATCCCAGTTAAACAGATTACACTTTACATTTTCTAACTTTGGATTAAAAAAAAAAAACAGTAAATCACCAAACCTTAACGCTCAACAGTGATATCCTCGTAATAAGGAGATCGGAAGTTGCGTAGCCCTAGGGAAGTCCCAAAGGTCCCCCAGACTCACTGAAATTACAAATACTTTCACTTATTCTTCTAATCTGTAAATAAAAACGATACTTATAAACCTATTTTTATTTTTTTCTGACCTCCTAAAAAAGATAAATGAATATATACAAAATGAAGAAAGGAGTGTATATAAGTTGGCCAACTATTTTTATATTATTTCATAAATATTATATAGTGGGATGGAAAATATTATGTTGTACGTTTCACAATAATAATGTATTGCATAAAAAACGAATCGAGATTGTACAGGAAATTGGACATTAGTCGGTTGAAAATTTATTCGACTAAAAAAATATTAAATTTTTTGTCGAAATGTTTAATCATGGCGGTTCAACATGACTAAAATTTTATTTGATTAAAAAATTCGAATACATTTTTAGTCCATGATTTTAAA
>NW_027109183.1:753442-755536 GCF_000696795.3 Halyomorpha halys
ACGTTTATTCATTTTATATAAACCGCATCTAATTATCAAAAATTTAGTCATTATTCATGATTATTTTTGTGCCTGATAATTTAGTCTTCAATCGCCAATCGAATAATTTTTACCCAACTCCGGTATTAAATAAACTTATAGGTGGAACTCCTACCCTCACTCCACGAAACTAAATCCTGGCTATCCACCCAACTGGAGATGGGCTTGTATCTTATATCACTAGATATTTTTGGAAAGTCTAGTTCCCAAAAAGCCTCAGTTAGAGTAACGTTTATTTCCTTCTCAACCATTCAGTTTTCAGCGATGTGCAAATGAGAGGTGCAGGAAATTTCGGGCAATATTATTTTTAAATTTACATAAGTAGATAAATGAATAGATGCCTTTTATCAATATAATTTATATTACTTTATTATTTTTAACTTTAAACCAAGATCTGATTAATGTGATTTTTCGATCTACAAAATCTCATAGGTCAACAAGATTGTTTGTATTAATAGATATTATTTCTTTGAAAATCAATGAATTTTATTTTAGTCATTCTATTTTGCTTTTGTGCCACGGAAATCGATTTAAAAAAAAAAATTAAATTACCCAATAGCAAATTAATTTTTTATATTTTTAATAATTTTTATTCTATATATTTCTGTAAATATTATTGATGCAATTCAAAAAGATAACATTATTTCATGAGAACAGGGACTATCTAAACAAGTGACTAAGCTTTAAGAAAAGGAGGAAATTAAATTAAGGCACTAATCTATAACTATTCTGTAGTTGAGAAAATGCCTGAATTGGCCCTTTGTTATAACAGAAATAAACAAAGAAGGATGATAGTACAGTCCAGTCTAATCTGGATCCAACTAGTTCTTCATGCATCAAGGTGGGATGTAAATGGAATTTTCAATTGGACTGAATATTTGAAATGGAAGAAAACAAAAAAAACTGGCATCATCTCAAAGAACAGTAGAATTTCATAACTTAAGGAAACATGAAAACCGACATATTATAAATAGTAATTTAACTAAAAAATTCAATAAAATTATTAATTTAAACCTTAGTAATGAATTAATGGAATATATTAATAAATTCTTAATGTATATATAATTAATCAGTAACAATAACAATTTTGATTTTCTACAATATTTAGGCTATGCATTTTTTATATTGTTAACGTCATAATATTAATCAATTTAAAGCCCTAAGATCCTACCATTTTTAATACCAATAATATATAAAATAAATTCTATCCATTTATAATATAATATTTAATAAATTGATTTAATACTTTTTTTTTTCTTTCCTTAAGCAGACCAAGAGGTACAGTATAAAATAATATCAGTAATTGTTGTAATGAAAAATATATCAAAGATGGGAATTATGCTGTATGTTAACAACAGCTATCTATTTTTAGTATAAATAAAATATCACAAGTTCTTCGTACCATTTTTTTATTTTTTCAATCAAAATAAAATATATTTAATAAATGATTTGTAATACTCAAATACATATAACAAAGCAGATAGATTTCAAAAAAGGATAAAAATATGATGAATAGATGTTCATAATTTTTATTTAAGTGTTCAATAATAAATATTTAGCTCTCTTAAATAATTCTTAGAAATTATATTTTAAAAAATACATCTATAAATCTGCACCCTTAGTGAATAAGTGGTTTACAAATTAGTGACAAAAAGTAGTTAGTCCGGCCACTAGGTTGTAAAAGTTATCTTCTGCATCATATACAAATGACCAAGTCGGAAATTAAAGTTTTTAGAAGATACCACAATTGGAAATTACAAGATTCATATCATGGGCAGCATTAATTAAACTTATAAACTTTTCTTTTAAAAAGTTTCTATTTACGAATTCATTACTTATTCACTAATGCTAAAGATACATCCCCAGATTGTCTTCTGCAGAGAAAAGCATGTGGTGAAATATTTTCATAAATACTCAGGAAAATCCATATTTTTCCATTTGTCAAGAAGCTGATTGGAAATTAGCCCAAGAGTAATGAAAAATAAAAAAGAGTTATTCAGGATGTGCTCACGATTGTCTTTTTCGTCCACATCAGAACTTAGAGGGGAGTGGATT
>NW_027109183.1:755673-758484 GCF_000696795.3 Halyomorpha halys
ATTTAATAATATCTTTCCATTTGTCATTCAGTTCTATATATTTGGAATATCAACGATTCCCAATCCCCACCCCTTCAATTCCCTTTCCTTTGAGTAACCTCTGATTGTTCTATACTTTAAACCTTAGATCAGGGATGGTGAACCGAAGACCCGTGGGTCAGACGTTGACTCACGCAAGCTTTTTAGCTGACCACCCCTAACCACTCATTGGTTTTTATAAAAAATTATGTGAAAATAAACAGCATCAGATTTCTCATTAAATAGCTTATGTTTATACATTTATATATATGTATACATATATAAATATATTAATAAATAATATTTCATAATACATATTTTATGTAATTTTCTATACCCCTCGTTCATTCAAACACTTACTGACTCATGAGCTAGTAGTAAAAAAAAAAGTGAACAAAATTTGACCCACGTCTCAAAAAGGTTCGCCATTGCTGATCTAGATTTATACATAAGGCATATGATTGGTGATATCAGCATTGCAACTTCGGGTTCACTAAGCCTTTGTTATTATTATTATTATTATTAGAGAAACTATAACTATCATTCTTCAAAGCAAATCCATTAAAAATAATGGTAAATATCATGGTATAAATAGATGATAATGAATCACAAAGTCACTCTACAAATTTGGTACATATCAAATTTATTCCAAAATATTATTTTTCAAAGTCATAAAAAATTAAATATGAAAATTAAATTTGGTGTTAGAGTAAAAATTTTGTTTTACTTATTTATTTGATGAAATGGTAAATTTTCATCATTATCAAATTTTGTTTTTATACATTACAGGATTTGCACAGAAATTTAGAAGGTTGTGTAATGCAAAATTTAAAAAAAATTTAATTGATTATGATTGAATACTTTCATCCCACATGAAATTATTATGCCTAAAAACAAAAAATAAATTAGAAATAAATTTAATACTAATTTGACAATAAACATAACATTAAAATGTAATTATTATTAATGATAATTATGAAAACTGCAACTAACATTTATTAAATGAAAAATGGGCAATCAGGCTGTCTTTAAAAAAACTTTGTATTTAGCTGTAGCTATACAACTATTAAAAGATAAGCATGAATTTATAAAATTTTATAATGATTGGGGGAAAATGAAAAAAAAGAGAGAGGGATAGCAGTTAAAGATTATCCTTTTTTTTATTTGTTAATTAATTCAGATTGGACACTTATGTCCTTACAACAACAAATAACAAATAAAAAGTACAAAAATAACTTGTGAAAC
The DNA here is from genome assembly GCF_000696795.3 of Halyomorpha halys. NCBI lineage: Eukaryota > Metazoa > Arthropoda > Insecta > Hemiptera > Pentatomidae > Halyomorpha > Halyomorpha halys. The sequence goes on from NW_027109183.1 coordinate 756,937, forward strand.
AGGTGCAGAGAAAATAATCTTACTAGGGGACACCATTATAATTAATAAATACATACTTTAAAAAAAAAATTAAATAGATACAAATTTTACTAAACTAAATAAAAATAAATTAGAAACATTACCTGCACAGAGCAGACCTATTGGAAATCAGAGCTTAAATATTACTATACTTAACAGGATCATTTTATTATGTTCAAAGAAATATTTTTTTTTTTTTTTGGGCCAGACTCATATCCTATACTGATTGCCGTTTACCATGGTGAGGAGTCAAGTTTTTTATTTTGTGGGATCGCCACTCAATGAAAACGGCCAACGCACCAGACAAGATTCGAACCACTGCCGCCCACAGATCTAAGATTGATAAACATGCACCTAACCACCTGAGTTATGGATGAATTACCAGAGAAATATTACCAAATCATTAGTTAATAAAGGTAGTATGTATAACATGTGATTTGTATTTAATCATCATAAAAAGTTTCAACCACTAAGCTCATTTGCATTAAGTTACAAATTCATGAAAACCAATTGCAATTTGGTTGCAGTAAATAAATAAAGCAACATTCGTTTTGCCTAAAAATCTAGGCTACTTCAATACATTATTTTTCTTGGATATTATTATAAATATTTATAGTTATAAATTTTTTAAAAATTATTTATTGCTATTTACAACTGTACATTATAATACATTTAGTAAATTTGATCTCAGTTAAATTGGAGTGTTACAGGCATGTAGAGAAACTACCCATTGGTAGCACTCTAATGGCGTGTTACATTAGCAGGTCTCGTGGCCATCTTCTCTTCAGGCACCTCGGAGGATTGTCAGGAATGGAAGAGGAAGCAAGGTTAGAAACTAGTGGGTTTGGGTGGTTAGGGAGTTTGTAATGGAAGGAGTGATATCTGGTTCGGAGTAATAAACTAAAAATATTTAATAATAAATCGTATAAAAAATAAATAATAGTCATTACACAAATAAGTACGATTAACTTATTTTATAATTAGGCACATTAAAATAAGTTAATCGTACTTATTTGTGTTTTTCATTGACCGCACCCCAACCATCTTCTCCTCATTCATCATCCACGGTCAACTATCTCTCATAATTAATAGTCATTACAGTTTTGAAATTAAAAAAAAATAATACTAATTTTTATACTATTATACTTATACTTGTAATGTAGTGTATGTTAGAATTGTTTGGTATTAATACAAAATTTTTTTTGGAAATACCCAAATTTTAAGGCCAAAATGTCATATTGTTTTCAGAGTAATTTAATAACATCGGTTAAAAATTTTATAAATTAAATTGGATGAGATTAAATGACTCTCTCAAATCAAGCAGATTATTTATTACGAATAAATTAATATACAAATTTGAAATGAACAACCTAATAACTACCAAAACTGTAAAAATATATATCAAGTAAAATTCACGAGACCATCTCTCAGAATGGTCAAGAAGCTGATTGGAAATTAGCCCAAGAGTAATGAAAAATAAAAAAGAGTTATTCAGGATGTGCTCACGATTGTCTTTTTCGTCCACATCAG
>NW_027109183.1:758795-776360 GCF_000696795.3 Halyomorpha halys
TTATAGTGTGTTTTATATTAATAATGAAAAGAATATAAATTTTAAATGATTTTCGTATTAAATTCCTAAACAGCAACAAATTTGGAAATGGCAATATTTTAAACCAATTAACAGGAAAATAAAACTTATACCAATAAAACCTAAGAAATCATATAATTATTTTTAATACCAAATAATACTGTCGTAGAGTTTCTTATGAACAGATTATTAAAAAAATTAGTTTTAGTTATGTATCTGATTTTGATTAATCAAGGAAAATAGTTTTAAAGGTTTTATTATAAAAGGAGAAGATTTGAGAGCTACAATTTTAAATATTCATTTATCAAGATGAAAATTCACTAACTTAAATTTTGAATGTATTCATATTCCTTTTTACTCTTCTGTGTATAATAATAAATCATTAGCGAGTTCTGAAATGTCTATGAAAATTGCTTCGAAATAAAAGATATGACACAGTAGAAGTAAAATTTTTACACAAAAGTTAAATCTAACATTTCAGATATTATATTTAGAATGTAATTTGAATATTTATTTGGAAATATTGACATCAACAAATAGTGAACTCCAAGCAGTTTATACTTCCATTATGGTATAATAATAATATTGGCTTAGTGAACCCGAAGGTTCGATCTATCCAGTGATGTCTGTTCAAAACCAAAAACAGAAAATAGTCTTGAACCAATACTCCCAACTATGTTTCAGTCTACTCCGAGGAAGATTACCCGTTGGCTTAATATTTATTAAAATATTAGGAATCCGTTCGTTGTTGAGCCCTAAAACCTTAAACACCCACCTTATTCATTGGACTGCTAACTCCTAAATCATATTTACTATATGTATCCATTATGATTTGGCTAAGAAATATTTAATATTAACTAATTTGAAAATGACATGGTATATTAAATCTAAAGCAGTAGGTAGTACAGGTTACACTTCCTTAAATGTAGCTATCTTTTCTTGACTAAATAGTTCTTTAGAAATTGTCTTATCATTATAATTTAACAAATTTTTAATGTTTCTGTCAATCTCTAATCATAATCATTTGCCAATACAGAAACTATTGTTTAGTATAAGAAATCACCTTTATTTAAAAAATTCAAATAACATATTTTATACCTAAAATTAAGAGTCATATATGAGATATATTTATTTTTTCTATATTTGTTAATAATATTATTCATATTTACACTTACTACTTACTTGGAATATGGAAAACAAGATAATCCGAAAACAATTTTTTTATATGACCTTTATCACCAATGTATTCTGAAAAAAAAACAAACTGATTAAATCAATCAGAAATTAGCCAACTTTAAGAAACTGTATTTCAAAAAATAAAGAAATCCTAATAATTACTGCAACTAAATAAATTTCAAAACTAGTTTTATAAGTGGTACTCTAATAAGGTGGCAATGAAAAAACCGCCGACTATTGCTGTTAGTTACAACCTCATACCATGAAGAGGTCCATTTATACAAATGTAAACTTGAATCTCAACTGAAAAGGATCCATTGGCTTTGCTTATCTTTTGAGCAAGAGTATCGCGAGGAAGACCTCAACTGTGCAATTAAAGCAGTAATAATTACAGTCTAGGTTAAAACACACAAGAATAGAACTTGTGAACTGTTACACAAGTTTTTAGGATGAACTCAACCATTCTAGTTCAACTAAATATTAGCACATTGTAATTTTGAGGATACTCACCTTAAAACAGCTTAAACATATTTTTTGAAACCAAGCATCCTACTCATGAAGAAGCAGCATATTTCTCCCTTAAACATAAAATGTTTTATTTTTACCAATAAAAATTTTCAGCACATCATACTTTTACCAAGTAATATCCCTCAACATAACTGATATGAATACCAACCCATATCATAGGAAATAAATACGGGTATACATTTGGAGGAACTATTAAGTGCTAAGAAATCATAGAACACAACTTGAAAGGAATATTGAGAAAATTTTTAAATCTATATAGGAATGTTGGAATTCTATCACTTGAGACTTGAAAAAATTAAATAAAGTATAGGAAAATTACCTTATAGTACTTATTCCAAATTTATTTTTGTTCTTATTCACAAGAAAGTCAAAGTACAGTTTAGACTACTATTTTCTATGAATATAAAGTGTGTCATACTAGTAGTTGAATTTTGTTTTTAATGGAATATAGTAGGAATAAAGTTTATTTACTTGATTCTGTTAATAAATTTAATTTAATAACATAAATATCTTTAAAGTTAATAAAGAACAAATATAAAATAATATTTAGCATAAATATGAAATAAATATGTGATTTAGAAATGAATAATGGATAATAGAAACTCATAGTATTAAGAAAAAAAAAACTTAAAAAAGAGTAATAATAATAGTATTTCAAGCTACATGAAGATTTTTTTTTAAGGAATATAAGATGTATCTCCTAGATTCTGAAGGGCCTTGGTGGAATTGAAAATTCGACGTTTTGAAAACAATTGAAGGTATTAAATTAAAAGAAACAAACAGTAAGAATAGAAAACTAAACTTACGAATATCACTGACCAAATAATTGTAAAAGATGAACAAATAAGAAAAAAAATAGTCTTACTATTGAATATCCAACATGGCGATGCATCTTTTCCTGAAATTCACTCATTAACTGCTCAAGTCTTTATAGAATATTCACAAAACTTATAAAAGTCCGGATGTCCACGGCGAAAAAATAACGAAATTGTTCTCTGAAAATATTCGCATAAGAGAAGAGAACACTTTTAGGAGTATTGAATATTAAAATAAAAATGAACTAAACGACACAAACATGTACGGCGTCATACTGGTATTTTTTCAGAATGGGATTCTTGGCGGAAAGCGGCAAATTAAGTTAGAGAGAATACTGGTCTCTGATTGGCTGGAGCCTTCTCCTACACCATTGAGTCCAATTCTGTCTTAATAGATAGAAAAAAGAAAAGAAAATAAAATACGCAATTACTTTAGTTTATTAACGAAATATTTCAAACTCAATTATACTATCCAAATAAAATTGTTACTTTAATTATTTATTGCGGTTCAAACTATATACATTACAGAACATACATTTGTTTTTAATTTCACTTACTTGTACATGGAATACATAATCTCGCTAAATGGTCTGTGAATTTGTCTATGAACAACCTTGCTCTGTAAAAATAAGAGTCGTAAAAAACTTAAATTACATATTTAAGACAAGTATATGCTGGGATGTGACAGCAACCTTCTCGCTAGAATCGACCGATCGAAATTACCACTTCATAGAATCGATTTTTCACATTTTTTTCGATTTTCTTGAAAAGGATCCAAACGATTTTTATTTAACTCGCCAAGTTAATGTAGAATTAAATGGTATCGATTATTAGCTATATAATCAATTAATTAATTTTATGAATAACAAAAGGAGAAAAAAAGGAAAAACAGAGGCATTCATTATCTTCGTTAAACTGTCGTATTCTTTAAGGTACAACATTAATATACGTTACTCCCGCCTACAGACACTTTAAAATATGAGTTTTATAGCAATAGAAAAATAAAAATAATATATTTATTATTTTTGCCTTCTTGGTCTTCGGATTTTATTTTCTAAAATCACAAAAATAGCTTGAGCCCACCAATCAATACAATACTTTTGAGTCGTATGTAGAATGGTTATCAATAAATTTACGATTTAACACCTAAAATTCTGTCATTATTTAAATATATGAATATATTCAACCTTTAATAATTTACTTTTAAATAGATGCTTATTAAATAAAGTAAATATCTAAAAGTGGCATTCTTTTGCAACATGGCAATGGTTATCAGGCCATCGTCTAATGTTTGAGAACTCCATACCAAACCATGTTGTAACTGCCATGTAATACCTTTACATGTTAATTGATTTTTTGTTTTTGTTTTAGTAAGACATGTGTTTCCGTGATGGAATTCTACTGATCATCACCCAACGTTTTAATGAAAAATTACTTCTCATTCTATGACCTTTCTTTTTATTTTTTTACATTTAAAACTATAAATGTCCATGATAAAACAATAATTGTCCTTGATGAGGATTAATTAAATGAGGATTAAATCCATTGAAATTTATTGTGGCCTAACAGTTGGGTTGTCTTAAAGTCTCGGTAGGATATTTTTTTTTAAACTTCGTAAAAAATAAAATGTCTGTAAACATAAGAGGAAAAAAGCGTTATAAATGAATGAATTTGAAATGGAACAATGCAAGCCGCCAAGTTCTGTTTCTCTCATTAGTAGAAAGGCCCTTAATTGTTCAATTACTGTAAACATTAAAAAAAGATTTCCCCTCTCAACGAGACTCCGTAATGGCTCCTCAGGGGCTTTAGGGAAAAAAAATCTAATGGCAGAACGATTATTCAAGACCCATGTTCGTATGTAGAAGTTTTATTCTTTTATGTAGATGTTATATTAGCAGGAACAAACCAGGCGATTAGTCAGTGGAGTAAGCTCAATTTTTTTAATTCACTCTTCTAGAAGTGAATGAAAAGCAATTTTTTCATTTATTGTTATTTAATAATTTTGAAGAATGAATACGTATCAAGAGAATTATTACTTATTGCCTTTAATTGAAAAATACTGTAATTGTTAGTGGTGAAAAATTTACATAAAAAAAAAATATTGATAAGTAGGCAAATGTAGATAAGTGTAATATGTATTAATTAACCTTTAGTAATACATATTAAACATATTGAGGGAAAAATAGGAAAATATAGCTTACTATAATTGCTAAAGACAGTATTATATATTTGTAAATAAACAGTAAATGGATATAAACACTTTTTTTTCTTTAACTCGTGTAAGGATCATAATCCCACTTTATATAAGTGGGAAGTCCCGTCGATGTAACTCTCCTACCTCCTGTTTCGCCCACTCCTCTCATAGTACAAGAGCCGGGAAGAAAAAAAGGCAGTTATCTCACCCCAATTTTTGATTACTTTAATGAAAACTATGTATAATCATTAGTCAAAACTGATGAGTCTGCCAAGTATAGGTAGGGGGGATAAAAAATGGCGGATGTTCCAAAACCTTTAAAAAATATTAATTTTTCATTCGGAGCTCTATATCTTTACAACTACCAACAACTATAGAAAAACTAAAAGAACATTATTTAAAGAAGAGTAAATTTTCTGAAATATTAGTCCTAATAGAGCTATTTACGTCCAATAGTTCTCGAGATATAGCCTTTTTGAAAGCAACATTTCATAAAAATGTACGAAAATATCAGTACTTAGTGAATCTATTTTGAGAATATATCCCAATACCCATTCGACGTACAAATGTCTATTAGCACTAAAATCAAAGTTTAATAATTGTACTATAAAATAGTCCATGATCTTTACTTTGGTAGAAATAGTAGTTTTCATGATATTTGCTAAATTAAATTGATTTATAGTTGTTCGGACAATAGGTTTGATTTATGAAAAACTTTATTTCAGAAACCATTGGACGTACAGATGTCTGGCAGCCTCAAATTAAAGCTAGTTAAAGTTGGTATAAAATAGTTTATAACGTTTATCCTTGTAGGAGTAGCAGTTTTTATGATAATTGGCAAAATAAACTCACAATATGTTAATTTCTAGTTGTACGTATAACATGATGGATTTTTTTAAAAATATATCTCTAGACCCATAAGACGCACATATGTCTGCCAACACTCAAAATAAAGGAAATTTAACTTAACTATAAATCAATTTATTTTAGCAAATATCGTGAAAACTACAACTCGTACGAAAATACACGTAATAAACTACTTTATAGCTCATTAAACTAGCTTTAATTTGAGTGCTAATAAACATCTGTTCGTCAACTGGTTTTTGAGATATAGGTTATTCAAAATAAATTCACTAACTACTGATCTTTCAGTACGTTCCATACATTTTTGTGAGATGTTGCTTTTTAAAAAGCTATATCTCGAGAACTATTGAACTTCAATAGCTCTATTAGGGCTTAAATTTTAGCAAATTTACTTAGATTTTTTATTGTTGTTGGTAGTTGCAAAGACATAGAGGTCCGAATAAAAACTTATTTTTAACATTTTTTATTCCCCCTGCCTATACTTGGCAGACTCATCAATTTTGACTACTAATTATACCTAGTTTTCAATTAACTAATCAAAAATTGGGGTGAGATAACTGCCTTTTTTCTCCTCTTGGGCTCTTGGACTATTAGAGAAGAGACTTCACAGTACCCACAACATTTAATCATTCTTTTATTTATAGATTGAACTTATTGTTAGAAATAGGGAGGGGGTAGGGGCTATACTATATATCTATATCTAACCCACTGAAATCGTCGCTGGTTCTGCTGCCAATTATGTATTTCGTCTTGTCAGTTGGTTTTTATTTCGAGACCAAGATCTTTTTTTAGTACTTAATTGTATTTAGTTTTAAAATTTCTCCGTTTTTAGTCAATAGTTATTAAAATATCAAATAATCATTAAATTGTTAAATTATACTACTAATTTTTATACCTAAAAACTGAAACTTATTTTTTGGAAATTAGTTTATCTCAATTGAAGTGTTCAAAATCAGTCTATAATAAATCTGTAGTTGGTCGTAGAAATTAAAAACGGGAACGAGTCGAACGAAGGATATAAAGTACAATAGCCGGGAAGAAAAAAAGGCAGTTATTATTAGAGTAAATTTGCTTAAATATTATTCCAAATAGAGCTATTTACGTTCAATAGTTCTCGAGATGTATACTTTTTATAAAAGCAATATTTCATAAAAATATACTGAAAAATTAGTTGTTAGTGAATTTATACTGAAATATCTATATCTCAAAAACCATTCGACGTACAAAAGTCTATTACTATCACTCAAATTAAAGCTGGTTCAATCTACTATTAAGTAGTTCCTGGCATTTATCTTCGTAGGAGAAGGAGTTTTCATGATATTTGCTAAAATAATTTGATTCATAGGTGTTCGGAAAATAAGTTTGATTTATGAAAATATATTTTTTCATAAATCAAACTTATTAATCAAACTCAGGAACCATTCGACGTACAGATGTCTGCCAGCACTCAAATTAAAGCTGGTTAAATTTACTATGAAATAGTATATTACACGTATCTTTGTATGGGTAGTAGATTTTATGATATTTGAAAAAAATAAATTAACAAAATGTTAATTTCTACTTGTCTGGATAAAATATTTGATTTTTGAAAAATATATCTCAGGAATCGTAAGACTTACATGTGTCTGCCAGCACTCAAAATAAAGGTAATTTAACTTAATATAAATTGGTTTATTATACGTTTCTTTGTGGGAGTAGTATTTTTTATAATATTCGCATGTGAATATAAATTTTGTACATGGAAATTTATATTCGCATGTTAATATAAATTTTGCACATGAAAATTTGTCCAAACAACTAAATATAAATCAATTCATTTTAGCAAATATCGTGAAAACTACTAATTCTATGAAGATAAACGTCATAAATTACTTTAATGGACTATTAAACTACCTTTAATTTGGGCGCTAATAGACAGCTGTACGTCGAATGGTTTTTGGGATATAGATTTCGCAAAATAAATTCACTTTAGGGCTTATATTTTAGAAAATTTACTCTACTTTAAATTATGTTCACCTAGGCTTTCTAGTGTTGTAGGTAGCCTTAAACATATAAAACTCCGAATGAAGAATTAATTTTTTTTTTAACGTTTTGAAACAGCCATAATTGTTTATTCCCCCTACCTATACTAGGCAGACCCGTCAATTTCTACTCGTAATTATACATAGTTTTCATCAAAAAAGTTAAAAATTGGGGTAAAATAACTGCCGCTTTTCTCCTCTTGGGCTCTTGTACTATTGTGGATATCTAGATTTATTGTGTCACAGAGTTGCAATAGTCTTTTGTCATAAAAAAAAACAAAAAACTATTATAATTTATTTATTATTAAATAAACAAACAATCATTAATTGAATTAAATAGAAAAAAAAGAGTTAGTGCCATATATTCAGTTGAATGGGTGTAATTTGTTTTATCTTTAAAATTCAAACAATATTAAGACTAATTCAATTAAAGTTGATAAATGATAAAATGCTCGAATCTCCAGCTCAGTCGAATAAATAGGCCTAATTTTTGTCGTCCATTCTTCAGAAAATACTTACTGTCTCTGGGGCTTGGGAATTCCGAATAATAAACACTTCTCGACTGACTTTTCCGTTAATTATCCGCTGCCTTGTTAAGAAAATTGATCATTTGAAAATAGTCAAAAGCAACTCTTCCATTAGGAGAAATAACGAAGATGAAAATGTAAGATGATTTTCTCTCCCCTTTATTCCCCTCCTCGACAAATAAAAATTAAAAAGAAATTTTCGCTTAATTTTATATCAGAAATCTAAGAATTTCTTACTTAAGACCCTCTTTTTTTTTCTTTTTTTTTTTTTGTTATCGTATTTTTTAATATTTTTCGGTGACTCATTAGTTCTATTTTTATTACAAGGTGAAATTAGAAATATTTTTTAAATAAATCAAATGGTATTCTTGTTAAGTCACAAGTATAAAAAATATGGGTAAAATTTTTGTTACTATTCACAATTAAGTTTAATATGAATTTTAATAATGGAATAAATAAAAAATTTAGACCAAAATGCAATTTTAAATAAATTAATAACAGGCCTGATCTGAGTGTATAGAAGGTTAAAAATAGTTTGTTAATACGATAGTCGATAGTGTAAGTTGATCTAAAATAAAAGTTGTAAAGATTAATAAAATTGTGACAAAATAGGTAACTAGACATGAGCTTAGGTAAGGTTATTTATAATTAATATGATTCCCTATTATTTACTTTTACATAGAGTAATTTGACTTGTAATTAATGACCTGGTCAGAATAGCCAGCAAAACTTATTAAATTTGGATGGGAGGTGTAAATTTATATTTAAGATATGTTAAATTATTAATAATAATGTTGTTGTTAAAATTGTTACAAACGTATGAATAATAAGCTATTAATTGTTAGATTAATTGTCCTATTAAGCTATTAATTGTCCTTGAGGTTAGTCGAATTGGCCGAAACGTTGGACTGTTGATGTAATAAGGAGTGTTGAGACTTAACAAGGATACCATTTGATTTATTTAAAAAATAAATACTAGTCTCAAGAGATCGGCAAGATTATATATAAGAAATATTGTATCAGGAGAAGTTTGATACGTAATAAGTGTTTTTAAAATTAAAAAAATAAGCATTAAAATTATATTTTTTAAAAAAATCCTAGCACACACCCCTTTGGCCTCCTACTTGGAACCTGGCAAACTATATATTTAATAATTGTTTTTATTATGTGAAGTAAAATCAATATTAAAATCATTTCTAGCCTTCTTATCTTACTTGCAACCGGGGGGCTCGAAAGGTTTAGATTAACTGGACTTTCTTTACTAGGAAAAGTAGGGAAGCTTTGAATTCATGATATAAATTTAAAAAAAAAAATTAGATTATGAAATTTCCACTTAATTTTTTACCATACGCCAAGGAACAAATATAGTTTCGTGTATGTCTGTCTTCAGGCAAATTCATACAACGTGTATAACACACATTACCGTTAATCCGATTTCGATGAAACGTCCAGCGATAATGTTGGTTGGAATCTAGATGGCTCCTTATCCATTGTATTAAAACATCAGTCAGTCCCACGTGGGTAAACGCAATTTTGAGAATTAGTATAAAATATAGTAAAATAGTATCCATTTCTTCTTTTGTTTTTTGTTTTTTTTGTCCGAGAGGCATTCGTATTTGTTAAAAAAAAAATTAAAAGGGCTGAAAAAAATCATGTACTCAATAGAAATGGGACAGAAGATATAGATTCTGACATATTTATTCTCAAACGTTTTGATTTATAGTGAAATTACTTTTGGTCTGTCTTATCGTTGGGAGATTCAATCTAAAATTGGTATCAATTACATTCCAAAATTTATTTAAATTACTAGAGGTAATTTTTTTTTTATTTCCACATACTAATGCGGCAGACATAGAATACTACCATATTAAAAAAAATGAAGCCGCATGAGCATGTCAAAAGGAGGGGGTGCTGAGGCAATAATACTTAATTTTTTATAAGATTTTACAATTTAGAACTAAAATCCACGTTTATAAAATGACATCATCATCTCCGAGTCTATGATACGGCGATCATTCTTAGTTGTATTTTTCTTAAGTGTAATTTGTTTCGAGTAGTACCAGATTTTTTTCTAGGAAAATCTCTATCTCTGTGAGTCAAACAAATTACGTTTACATGAAAAATAAATACAGGATCAATATTTTTGGATCGGTTGATTAAAGGGTAAACTTCGCTAATCTTCATGTAAACTTGATGCGTTGTTATATGCACTGAACCTAAACTTTTTTTTATTAATGTATCTATTATTAATGGATATAAAAAATATAATCCTATACAAATATTATCCTAAACGTAAAGTTTTATTGATATTTTATTTTTTAATAAATTTTGGAGTATTTAATACGGACTATTGCGCAAATTTTTGTTTGACAAGCGCGCTGTTAAATTTATTTAGCCCAACAAAGGTGCAGCGAAGAAAAAAAATTTGGGAACCGTTCTCATAGAAAACAGTTCTATTTTCAATATGGTACTGGCTTTAACAGTTCATAGTAAACATGTTTCCTATCCAAACGCAGAAAGGATGTATTATACATAATCCTGTTGCCGTTGAGAGTTGCAACATCCATTACCGAGGGCCTCTCCGCATGACCGGGTAATAGCGGTTAGGCTTTCGTCAAATGATCGTCACTGCCTAAGCCGGCTGCAGAGCTCCGAGGACATGAATGAAATCGAGCAAGAATAAGCCTGTTATAGAGCTTATAAAGTTAAACAGCTTTAACCGGGGGTTTTAGCCCGCCTCCAACCCCCACCCTCTCTGCGTCTCTCTTATTAGCAAATGAAAATGCTAATGTAATCCAGCCTTGCATCTAACACTCCGTTCCAATTTACATCTAAATCAAGTTCGACTTAGCTCTTGTCCGAGTACAATGTCGTTGCTATCGGTGCAGGTTCTACTCCCTTGTCATTTGCACACATTACCCCTACCTTTTTGGCGCAAGCCAATGAGAGAGGGGAGTGTGGTTAGTGATAAAGTAATTTAATTAGAGTCGAAATGAGGTTGTTTTGCATTTATGTTGAATATTTTTACGAAATTCCAACAATCCATTTTTTTATTCCTATTCCAAATGCATGAAGGTGAAATTAAATGCGTTGATTGATATGGATAAAAACATTTTGTATGCACATTTCTTGTTTTCAGTCTTTGATCTTAATTGCCTCATTTCTTGGAGACAGAAATAATGCTGATGTGTTAGGGGTTTTTCTTTTATATTTCTTTAATACCAAATTGGCCTCATGGATCTTACATTATTATTATATCAATTTGATTTTTTTTAAAAATAATCTGGGGGTTAACCTCTTGCAAAAGATACCCTTAACTCTTTTTAATACCATAACTATTGAATAATTAAAAATCATATAAAAAAATTATTTAAAAAAAATATTCAAAATAATTAAAGAATGGAAGAGAGGAAATTGACAAAAAAAAGAATTGATGTTTGTACAATCAATTAAATAAATAACTGGTTTAAATAATAAAAAAAAAAAATGAGAAAAAGAAAGAGAAAGAATAAATAATAATAATGGATTAATACATTTTATAGCACTAAGTCTTGCATTAGCCTGGGCTTGAATCTTCATGATGAAGTTGGGTTTTCTAAGTTGAAAACCACTGCACCTTTAATAGATGGTAACTGGAAATTAATTTTTTTTAATTTAATGAATTTTAAAATAAATTCATATGTTGATTCCAATTGCATTTCAGTATTATTTGACAATTATAAACCAAGAAGCACCTACTGCCTTTCATAAGACCGTAATTGTAATTTTTTTTTCGTTTTGTACAGAATACATGTTCACTCATACATGTTCTTTCAATTTGGCAAGTTAGTTCATTCCGTTTTCCTGTAGAGAATAAAATCAACGTCCTACACTAGATTCAATATACAATTGAAGTAAGCGTAAATTTTTTCTTTTATTAATACTTAATAATAATAATAATAATAAAGGCCTAACGAACCCGAAGGTTCGATTCCGATACCACTAAACGCTCTCTGCATACATCCTTCCAGTGATGCCCCTCCAAACCCAACTCCACTAAATTTGTTTTAATGCAATCCTCCCATCTACGTTTCGATCTATCCCTCTGACATTTACCAGTTAGTTCATTGTTTATTAATATTTTAGGGATCCGCTCGTTACTAAGGCCAACAACGTTACATGTCCAACTTATACGCCGCAATGCTATAACTTGAATTATATTTACCGGGTGTATGTCCCTTAATTCAGCGTTGTGTAATATTCTAAATTCTCCCGTTAATTCATCCTTTTTCTATTTTATTTCGCTATACAATATTTTATTTGGGGTGTTTATACAAGTGTTGTGAATGTTTTATTATACTTTTATAATATTTACTTATAGCGATTACTGGTCAATATACGGTCGATTTACTTTTCTTTAATTTATAATCTATAAAATTGTTTCTGGCTCAGTTAAAATAGTTATTACTATTTGAGTTTTATTTGACCGCACCCGGACCATATTTACTTAACTTAAAATTGTTTATTTTAATGGTTAAATATCTTTAGTAGCTTGCATTTTAGTTTGTACTCTCTGATCATTAAACAAATTATGAGAGATAATACTAGGATTATCGATTTGATTAGTCTTATTAAATCTATTGTCAGTAATCGAGATCGAGCATTTGGTTAATCCTACAGAATTTTATAAATAAAGTATTACCTAAAATATTCGGGCCGCAAAAAGGATGAGTTAAACCTGAGAATTTAGGTAGCTTTCTAAGTATGTAAGAGTACCTGATCCTAAACAGGTTGTTGGGACGAGCGTCATGCCTTACATTGCTTCATACTGAAATTATTGTTTAAAGCAAGAATTTAAGTTTACTTAGTTAAGTGTAAAATAAAGATTAATCTGAAATTCACCGCGTATACTACATTTGATACATGAGTCAACGGGAGAATTTAAAAGGCTACACAACGCTGTATTGAGGAAACTGTACCCCTTGTAAGTATAATTAGGTTATGGCACTGCCGCTAATAACATGGGCCTCTAAGGATGTAGGCCTTAGCAACGAGTGGATCCCTATTTTAAATGTTAATATATCACTGAACTGACGGGTAAGCGTGCTAACGGTAGATCGAAGTGTATATCAAGACTGATGTGGTGAATTTGGGCTTGGACGCCTTCTAGTACAAGAGCCGAAGAGGAGAAAAAAGGCAGTTATCTCATCCCAATTTTTGATTACTTTAATGAAAACTATGTATAATTACTAGTGAAAATTCATGAGTCTGCCAAGTATAGGTAGAGGGAATAAAAAAGGCGGCTATTTCAAAGCGAAAAAAAAACTAATTTCTGAATCGGAGCTCTATATCTCAAAAAGTAGAAACAACAAAAGAAAACCTAAGAGAACGTCATTAAAAGAAGAGCAAATTTGCTAATATATGAGCCCTAATAGAGTTATTTACGTTAAATAGTTTTCGAGGTATAGCTTTTTTAAAAGCAACATTTCATAAAAATGTTGTAAGGGACGTACTGAAAGATTAGTAATTAGCTAATTTATTTTGAGAAATCTATATCTCAGAACCTATGAGATGAATAGATGTATATAACAATATGCTCAATCTATAAAAAAAGTATGATTAAATGTTGTGGGTACTGTGAAGTCTCTTCTCTGATAGTACAAGAGCCCAAGAGGAGAAAAATAGGCAGTTATTTCATCCTAATTTTTGATTAGTTAATTGAAAACTAGGTATAATTAGTAGTCAAAATTGATGAGTCTGCCAAGTATAGGTAGGGGGAATAAAAAATGGCGGCTGTTTCAAAACGTTTAAAATAATTTTTTATTCGGAGCTCTATATCTTTGGAACTACCAACAACAATAAAAAATCTCAAAAAATCCAGAGCTATTCACGTTCAATTGCTCTCGAGATATAGCTTTTTAAAAAGCAACATCTTATAAAAATGTATGGAACGTACTGAAAGATCAGTAGTTAGTGAATTTATTTTGAATAACCTATATCTCAAAAACCATTTGATGTACAGATGTCTATTAGCATTCAACTTAAAGCTAGTTTAATGAGCTATAAAGTATTTTTTGATGTTTATCTTCGTAGGAGTAATAGTTTACATGAAATTTGCTAAAATAAATTGATTTATAGTTGTTCGAACAAATTTTAATTTGCCAATTTAAATTCATATGTGAATATCATAAAAACTACTTCCCTACGAAGATAAGTGTCATAAACTACTTTATAGTAAGTTAAATTTCCTTTATTTTGAGTGTTGGCAGACATATGTGCATCTTATGGATCTAGAGATATATTTTTTTCAAAAATCCAACATTTTATACGAACAACTACAAATTAACATTTTGTTAATTTATTTTTTTCAAATATCATAAAAACTACTACCTCTACAAGGCATCATGATTGATATGGTAGATTTGAGTTTGTACGGACGTAATTGGATAAATGTGTGTGGTATCGGCATCGAACCTCTGCCTTCCCTAAGCCTTTATTATTATTATAAATGGCTAAGACCAGAATGTTAATTTTTATGAACTGCTATATTTTTATATTACTTCTGTAAAATAAAACAGTTAAAATTTTCCAACTTGCAACATTATTAAAAGTACTTTTTTAACAGTTGAAGTCGGTGTTAGTCAACTTATAAACTCTCATCAGCAAAATTAGTATGGGAAAGTATAAACACAGCAAATGATAGACCTCTGTGAAGTTGGCTCCCCATCCTCGATATATTTCAATTTTTTTTTTAGTTCTAGTAGTACCCATAAGAGTTCTACAGTTCTCGATTATTTATAGAAACTAGAAATTTTATTGTTTAAAAAATCAATAATACCAGTCAAATGCAAGCGCGTAAAATACGTATTTTGTGCAACTTTAACACCATATATCTTTTTTGCTGGCAACATTAGAGATTTATTTAAGAAGGATAATTGTTAGAACCGGGGGCCAAAAGAACTCCCAAAAAATGAAAAAAAAATTTGCAAAAACTTTTGATCGCAAATTTTCTACCTGAGAAGTCGTAGAAATTAAAAATTCTTAGAGTTCTAGTAACTCCTATATGAGATTTAAACTTCCTAATAAATAAAGAAACATTTATGTTGTTTAATACAAAAAAATACCAATTAAAAATTACGCAAATTTTTGTGCAACTTCGCAGCCGTATATCTTTTTTTGCAGGCAACATTAGAGATTTATTTAATAAGGACAATTTTTAGAACTCTTGGAGGGGCAAACCGAATTCTCAACAGAACTCCCCAAAAACGAGAAAAAAGTTTCCAAAAATTTTTGCTCTCGAATTTTGGCCTGAGAAGTCGTAGAAAGTAAAAATTCTTAAAGTTCTTGTAGCTCCTATATGAAATTTAATGTTACTAATAACAAAAAAGAAACATTTATGTTATTTAATACAGAAAAAATACAAATTAAAAATACGCAGGACTTTTGTGCATCTTTGACACCGAATATCTTTTTTTCTGGAAACATTACGGATTTATTTAACAGGGATAACTTTTAAAACTCTTAGGGGGGCCAACAGAACACCCCACAAACGAAAAAAAAAATTTAATTTTTTTTAAATTCTTTGACACACAAATAAGTGAAGGTTGTGTAATGAGTACACCGCATCAGATTTTGTTTTTATTTATTAAATATTCAAAAAGATATTTTTGGAAAATCCGAGAGATAATAAAAAAAAAGTATTATTTTTCCCCATTTATTAAAAAAAAAGTAGGTGTTAAAGTTCCTAAGGCTAGAACAAGGTTTAGGTTTTTTTTCAAGGCTAACACCCAGTAAAATAGCGAATGTGGTTAAAAAAAGTGTAGCAGTTTCCGAAGTGGAATAGCCCTGGGAAGTTTCTTTCAGGGCACTATGGCCACTTAGTTTATAGTTCTCTAAGTTATCCTATAAAAAAATTTCCCGTTTGCTAGCGGGGACTTTGAACCGCCCACCGTTGGCTTGGCAAGCTATTTCCCCTCGTGGGGACCGTTCTTTTGAAAGAAAAAAAGTCCAGAAACTTCATAGCAAACTTTCTTTGAGTTTGTCGAAACTTCCGGGTAAGAGTTACCTATACTGACCTGAATTTTTTCTTATACAGTTACCCTTAAAGCTAGAGTAATAAACCTTTTGAAGTTTTTTTTTTATCTATCTTTAACCTCGTATTGGTAGATCGATAAGTTCATTAATTATAATTCTAACTTTTGTTCAGATAATTTATGATTTTATTGACAACGTGGCAGGTAGTAAGCTCTGAGCTATATGTCCTTACTAGGTCAAAATGAGTTAATTGATGTGTTACACAATGAAGTCAATCGTTTTTCGAGTTCAGTCACAGATTATAAAATCTTTCTTTTGTTTTTGATATTAATATTAATTATATCAATTCGATTTTATGAATTAGTTTGGATCTTGACAACAACAGTATAAAAAAAGTAGGTATAATTTATAAAACATTTTACTTTGAAGATTAGATATTTTATAATGTATATATTATACATTATAATAATATTAAATATTAAATATGATTTGCTATTCATTTAGACCTGAATATTTAGAATTAAATAAGTATAGTTTTTAGTTCTAATTATAGGCCAGATTAATTCATCATAATTTTAATTTAAATCAAGATGAGTGACGTTACTGCTGTCGCTTCATCATTATTACACTATAACATTTCAGAAAACATATAATTTCATGACATCACGTTCTGGAAAATAAAATACAATCGATTATGTGTAATGTACAATCGATATTTGAAAGATTTTTAAATTGAATCAAAACATGGATGTTTCACCTACTAATGACGTTTTGAGAAAATAATTTTAACCTTTGTCATAACTTATTTCAATTCATTTGTAGGTTTTGGAAGTTATAAACAGACAGTTCTGTATGAATTTATGAAATTAATTCACATAATTATTTCTTCAATCATTCAAATATTATTTCTAAACAATAATAAAATATTTTGTAATAAGAAAATATTTATAATAAAGCACGAATTACAAAAAAATGGAATATTTTGGATCTTATCTATATACTTCTATGGTAAGATCCAAAATATTCCATTATCTATATAGTTCTATGGTAACTCTTAAATCAGTCTTCTTATCGTTTATGTTTCACTTCAATTATGGTTTTATTAGAGGTATGAATACAATTTTATTTTAAGTTCATCCTGTTCAAGTCTATGTTTATCGTCTGTGATTTGTATTCTGTCCAATTAATGTTTATCTGAACAATAGAGTAACGTTAAGTACTAAGAAAGAATAAATAAAAAGTTTCGAGCAGGTCATGATTTTTATTGGTTAATTATTAATTCAAACGATAGACAAATTTCAATTTTATGTGGTGAAGGAAAAAAAAAGTAACCATAAGGGTTCTAGAGTTCTCGATTATTTATAGAAATAGTTCTGATGTTTAAAACATCAATAATACCAGTCAAATGC
>NW_027109183.1:776462-779400 GCF_000696795.3 Halyomorpha halys
TCATATTTCAGACATATGAAATGGCATCACTGTACAATAACTAATTAAAAAATAAATATACTCATCCTGATATTTTTAATTTTTTTTATAAATATAAATTTATTGTATTTTTTTAAATGAAATAAATATTGAATGTATGTTTTTTGTTTTGTTCCAATGATAAATAATGGTAATTATATAAGCCCCAAAAGTATTTTTTATTTTTATCGATTATCATAAATCAATCGATCACTATAAAGTCGTGATTCTACGACAAGAAAAAACTAATTTTCATAAATAAAATATCATATTATTAAGATTACATGTTTATTTATTGAATTGCAGTTACAGAATACAATGTCTGATTGTAGATTAAGTTCGTACGTTATGAAGTAGTGTAGCAACAAAATTAGTAAATATGCTATTTATTTATTTTTTTAAAGGTTAATACTGCTTGTGACCTAAATGTTTCCGCAATACGTTTAAGTCAGAATTTCATGATTAATTTAGCGAGCTCGCCACGAAATAAATATTAATTAATTCAGGGGTTGAAACCAGGCCTTCCGAAACCTCGCTCACAGAGACTTTAATTTTTATTAATTTATTTATTCGGGAATTTATATCAAATTTGATCCGACCAAATGGCAATAACATTTGTCTGCCAAATGGCAGTGATATTTTTTAAAAACTCTTTTAATTATTCGGACGTTTTAAACTATGGTTATAAACTGAAAATATACAAAATTGAAATTATTTATAATTATAAAACTTATTATCCCCTTCTATTATTTTTGATATTATAATCTTCTTAGGATCGATCATTCGATACTCGCTATAAGTGAATGAAGACATGTAAGGCTAAAACGTATGTATATCTAATAACAAAAAGTTACATGTTTATATACTCAGGTATATATATATTTTCAATTAAGGAGGTCAGAAAAAAAAATGTATTTCTAAATAATATATAAATACATTGTATATGTTGTAGTTAATTTAATTCGAAATGCAATACAATCGAAGCCTCTAAGATCCATAGTAATATTTAAAAAAATATATATGAGCCCACAAAGAGGCTATAAAAATGAGCAATTCTGAAAAAAAAAAAGAGCCTTCACATCTGAAACAGAATATTGAATATACAACCAACAAAAATTCTGTTATATAGTTTCCAACATTGATAATCAATACGACGGGATCTTAAGTGGAGCCTCCTAATTTTTTTTATAATAAAAATTAATGTTAATAAACTGTAAGATTATTTCTAAAAAGCTATTATAAATAAAGGACAGCGGATATTATCTATTTTTCAGTGTGGAAGGTGGCGATGTTCCTAATGCCTCGGCTGGCCGTTAGTCAAACTTGGCCAATATCCAGCGAGTTATGGCTCGAGTTAATGGTTCGCCTTCTGCCTTTTACCGAGATTTTGTCACCGGCAAAAATAGCTATAATATCCTGGAGTTTGTGTTCTTATCTATTCATTTTTACATTGAAAGAGCAATAGCATTTAGATTTTTGGGTATTGTTGGAAGATATACGAAGACTTAGGTGTATCAAATATCAATAAGTAAACATCCATACTGTGTGAAAAAGATAAGGTTGGGTAAATGTAGAGTAGAGACAGCTAGAGACATTTTCCATCAAGAGAATATAGTATTCTTACTAAAGACAACTTCACGCTGTTGGTGTGGGATGTGCAGTCTGCATTAATACAATTTTATCTTTTTCTGCCTCGATGATGATTGAGTGGTCAGTTAATATCCTCTTGAGTGACTTAAGTCTTTGTTTTTGAACTTGAATGCCCCCATTTGCCCATTTTTTTTTTTTAGTTTTTACTCTTAAAAATTAATTTAGTACTTTTATTGATTAGTCTATGGATTTCTGCAGTCTAATATTCTTAATAGGAAACGAAATGTCGTAAAATAGGAATAATAATCTTTGTCAGAAACTAAGAAATATTTTATTTAGTAGTTTTTTTTTTTCGAAGGCACCAATTTATATTATTTGTTTTGTTTTTTTCTGGGTTAGTTAACAGCCTTCATACTTCAGCTTTTTAATTTTTATAGATTTTATATTAATAATATATTCCTTAGGACGTTTCGGACCGTCGGTCCATCTTTAGGTGTTTATTTTTTTTTATTATGGTCAGATACAGCGTTTTTCCTTTTCCAATTTGTTTTTTGCATCAATATCCTTTAATTATTTGTTTATGTACAATTTATCATTTATATTTTTGTTTTGTTTTATACTTTTTAAATTATAAATTGTTACAGGTGAATTGTTTCTTTCGTGCTTATCCATACACCCTACCTGCCAAGTTGGTACTAGCTTATGTATATATTTTTTTACTTTATTTCTATTTCTGTTTATATTCTTTATTAATAGTTTTGATTGATTTTTTTTAATAATCTATTTTATTTATTATGTCTGTATAATTTGTACCAATTTTCGCCATCTCTGTTCTATAATTTACCATTTGCTTTATATTTTTTGTGATTTGCATTACATTATATATTAGTTTTTTATTTTTTCAATCTTTTCCTTCGTTATTGTGATATATAGGTGCAATTTATTGTTATTATATAATCCTAATTTTAAGCTATTGCGATCATATTTCTCAAATATTTTTTGTTTCATCTATTCTTATGAAAACCATTATGATTTATTATTATTTTTTTCTGTTTTTACACCTTTTTCTATTCTATTTTGTTCAATATTATTATTATTTTTTTAATCTGCTATTATCTCATTATTTCCGCATTGTTTTTATATTTGTATATACTTCTATTTCTATTTATCTTTGTTTAAATTTTCCACTTCTTTATCTGTTATATTTTTGTTAATTCTCGTGAACCATCATTTATTTAATAATTCATCTCTTCATTACATAAAAAAATGTTATTTGAGAAATGATCATCCTGTAATATTTTATTTTACATATAAGGTGGAATAATAAAAA
>NW_027109183.1:781450-782977 GCF_000696795.3 Halyomorpha halys
TACGAAGATGCCGTGGCAGGTTATTTTGTTTATTGTTATTAATTAGCCTATTAGCCGATGTGTTGTCAATTATGCTTGTTCTTGTTGATGATGTGAGTTTTTCAATAGCTTCATCAATGTCTTGTTTTGTCTTCAGTCGAATGTTGAGTTATAATTAAATACCATTATGGCAGCCACATTTTTTCAGTATAGTATCTTATTCCCTGACAGTATTATAGTTTAAAGTATTGTAGAATTATGTCAAAATTTCATAATGTTTTAACTAACTTAATCTAAATTGTTTATCCGAAATATAAAATTGTAGTAGAAAATTAATATTTTGAAAAACAAAAGGTATGAGAACACTTCTTGATATTTTTTTTTTAATTTGTAAAACTCCAATGGTCAGACATAATCAATTTCATTCGTTACATCAATTAAAAATTATTAATAAATAAATTCCCCCCTAAAAAAAAACAATAAATTTCGTCAGAGAATTTATTAATGTTTTATTAGTTATGAGTAATTTTAAATAAGCTATGAGTTTATTAGGCTACAAAATGATTTTAATTTATTCTCAATTAAATCACTTTTAATTTATTAAAGGTTGTAAAATGATGCTGAACCAGGTTTTCAATTTAATATCAAATATAGCTTTTAAAAACAGGGATTTAATAAAGATACTTGTACCAACCTAAATTTTAAATTTATTTGGCAATTGATAACACAATACTGTTTTAATTGAAATCAACAATTCGATCCGAGCTTGATGAAACTTATAATTGGTTCACCTTACCTTCAGAAAGATAACGAAGTTACCAACATTTATGTTCATCCACTTTTCTCGACTGTTAAAGCAAATTCAGTGATGGATAAATTTGATGCTAATTATTCAAAAGTTTAGAACCATTCCTAATTAATCTATTTTTTAATTTATTGTTAAATGAAAAAAATATTTTAAACTTCTTCAAACCGTTAAAGAAAAAATATCTAAATACTCCTTTATGGACAACATTAAAAAAAAAAAAAATAAATAAGCCAACACGGTATGTACATATTTTTACTTTCTTGGTGAGGAAATAATTGTAATCGGGTCAGATTTCCAATAAGTAGTTTTCTATAATTGATTAATTTTATTTTTTTTATTAACCCTTAAATGCATGATTTTTTTAATTTTCTCAAAAATAATTCCCCAACTACTTTAAGGGTTATATAATAACATAAATAATAACAAAATAATAAAAAATAAATAAAGTGGTTTAAATTGTTCAGAAAATTAATTAATTTAAAGGTTCTCCGACAAGGACACCATGCATATGAGTACCTACCCTTGGAAAGACCTAAGCCGGTCTTAATAAATACAAATACACTAGGGCTTTTTTCCCTGGCCCCATAGCTGGTTCGGTGCTACCATAGGTTGTTTCCTTAGGGCTGAAAGTACTTGTATTTGAACTGCCACACCGGTGAGAGAGTCCCATAATTGAGAAAGTAAAAAAATAATCCTACCATGAGTTGGTCTAATTTTTAATATTTGGGATATGGTGTCGA
>NW_027109183.1:783472-789988 GCF_000696795.3 Halyomorpha halys
TGGGTAGTTTCTCTACATCCTGTATCATATCATTATGTCATTATGATCAAATTTACTGGTTGTATTTTTTTATACAGTTGTAAATATCAATAAATAAATAAAATAAAAAAAAAATATTTGGGATATATTTATTTAAACACCAGTATTGTTAATTAAATAGCCAAAGATCATATGCAGAAAGATATAAAAAAATTATCAACTTCAAAATATTGTTAATTAAAAAATGTATGTTATAAAAAAAAAATTTAAAGCTGCTATTTATTTGCATAGCAATAAATAAATAACTGCCTGCATGATGTATCACGGGAGGAACAAGACTAATTTCTGTGGAATTAATGACCAAAACACATTTAGAGGTACATGTATTCCAATTAATAATGCATGTATAATGAATTTTGTAAACTTTCCTTGAAGCATATGTTCATGTAGAAATATAATAAATACAGGAATTAACCTTTCTGAATCTATGGAGAAAATCCAACTGACATTATCTGAGGCAATTTTACAATTTTCCACAATTAAAAAAATGTGAAACAATAAATCTAATCTCATAACGAAATTGCTATCTCAACAGAGGGACAATTTTTAGTACCTGAGATACCAAGAGATTTTGCTGCAATAAACTTTGGCCTGCCTCTTCCTCTGGTCCGATACAGCCTACAGTCCAGCAATCTCCTTGGGATCTCATCCGCTGGGATCCTGACGACATTTTTTTAAATTTCCAAATCCTCTTTATTTATATATAATTACAATTACAAATATATAATATAATACGTAGTATATATACAGATTACATACTGACTTTGTTTGCCATATGGCAGTATAAGATGAGTTACAGGGTCCGCTGAAGGCGGTTTCACATTGGTAACATACTAGTTGGGAGCTTACCTAGAATGGAGCGGGACCATTCCGGCTGGTGATGGTGGTGTGATGACTTCAAGAGGCCGAAGTCCTTCCCTCAGCGAGGACGTCTACCAAGGGGACATCTCCTTGCCATCTCCCAGGTGGTGGTGGAGTGGCAATTTCCCGGAACAGCGGGTTGGCACAGGTCTTCAGCCCATCAAAAAATTTGATGTGCCTTCGGCCTATATACTCCGGCACAGAGGGTAGCTGGAGTTCCTGATGGATGGTGGTGTTTCTGGACCTCTGTAGAGTAGTTCCACGGACGATTCGCCGGAGGACGGAATTCTGATAACTCTGCAGCTTTTCTAGCGTTGTTTTGTTGAGGTGACGCAGGAGTGGAGCACCATAGAGCAGAGTCGGTCGGATTATAGCCTTGTGGATTTGCAGCTTCAGCCTTAGTGAGAGTTGTGGGGATCTCAGGAGATGGTAGAGCCTGTAGCTCTTCTACAGACCTGATGACCTGACGACATGGCCAGCCCAGCGTAGCCTCTCTCACAGAACAGCTCGTAGTCCTCCCTGTTGGTTCGCCTCCTCCAATTCTCGCCTACCTTGACACAATCAAATATTCAGCGCAGAATTTTTCTTTCGAAGACCAAGATCTCATTTTCTTCAGCACTTATCAGGGTTTAATATTGTATACTGTGGCAATATTTCCTCGTACTAAATTTCCAAATGACCCTTTTACTTTACCAATTTATAAACTATTGGGTTATAAAATAAGTTCGTAGTGTTTTTCAATATTTCAATCAAATCCTCTTAATCTAAAATCATGTTTAGTTGGTCAATAATGTTTACTTATTCTAAAAAATATATTATAGATTAGTTAAGGTACTTTTATGCATCACTTTCAACCAAGATTCATTTTCTTTAAGTAGTATTTTGCTTGCTCAAAATGGAAACGAAAAAAATTCATTTTCGTCATTTAATGATGTTTTATTTCGCTTACTTTGGGCCCTTAAACGGGAAAAACTTTAATTCGTTCGAGGACTTCAAAATGCACATAGTAGAGTTCATTGCGCAAAAATCTGAGGAGTTCTGAGAAGACGGAATCAAAAAATTACCTGAAAGATGGGAACACGTAATAAATCGAAATGGGTCATATATAATTGATTAAAAATATTTACAAGAAACTGAGGTTTTTTATTGTAATCACCAGTAAAAACGCTACGAACTTATTTTACAACCCAATACTTATGTTTAGTTCAACGTTCCCACAAAATTTTAACTTTTAGGTCTTAAGTTAATGGCGAAAAAGTTATAAGGTGTCAATGTCCAAGGAGGTCGACCAAAACGTAGATTGGATAATTGTTATATATTCGGCCTTGAGGATTCGGTATTTGATCTAGTTCGGTAAAGGAAGGTATGTTGATTTTATTCATGACCTCCAGGTACGCTGAGCCTTTTATATGAGT
Source organism: Halyomorpha halys (assembly GCF_000696795.3). Classification (NCBI taxonomy): domain Eukaryota; kingdom Metazoa; phylum Arthropoda; class Insecta; order Hemiptera; family Pentatomidae; genus Halyomorpha; species Halyomorpha halys. The sequence goes on from NW_027109183.1 coordinate 785,788, forward strand.
ATAAATATGAAGCGAAGTATACAGCCCGGAATATATTCAGTTTAAATCTGTTCAATGCAATAATGTAATTAGAATTACAACATGCAACCTCTGTGTTCAATTCATTGGTTTGGAAATAAATTAGGCCTAAAAATAACCATGCTTCGAGCGTGCTTCATCGAAGTGTATGTATGTGAAAAAGTGTACTAAATTTCAGTATTGCTTCATCAGGTTATTCACTTCTTTAACCACCTCTTCCTTACTTTAGTATGTTTATTTTTCACAGATATCTGTTAAGCCTAGTACTGTTTCAAAAGACATAAATTTTAAATTAGTCCAAATGTTCAAAATTCTACACAGGTCGGTAAACAGACATTTTTGGATTAGTGATTAAAAATATGGAGATGTATTAAAAAAAACCGACGAGGTTACCGTAAAACTAAATACAACTGCGTTGATAAAATCTAGTTAGGTATAATAGACCTCGAAATAAAAAATGGTAAAACAAAATATATGGTAAGGACTAGAAAGGGGAGGGGGATTTCGTTCATATAGGAGGAAATACATTTGAACGGGTAATGAGTTTTAGTGTTATGCAGTGCAACCAAGCGATTAGTGGTATCGTCATTGAACCTTCTGGTTTTTTTCTTTTTCGGGTAAGACTCCCCATTGGAGTCCTATACTGCCTAACCATGGTTGTGGGGGTCAAAGTTCTTCATTTTGTGGGACCACAACTCAATGAATAAAGTCAACAACCCAGGCCGGATTCGAACCAGCACCGCCAATAGACATCAAATTGGTAAGACTGTGTCTTAACCACTGATCTATGGGCGGCCCAACCTTCGGGTTCACTAAGCCTTTATTACTATTATAAGTACTTTTGGCGTATTATATAAATCCCACAATTTAACATTCCATAAACACAAAAGTGGTAGTAACAAAAAGGTGTTTTCCATGTGTTTAAATAAGCGACATAAATGAATGTCGTATTTACTTTTTATTTATTAGAATAAGGAATGAATCACAATAATAATTATTGAATAATTAGTACAGGTATTTTTTTATATTTCTTAGAAGATTAACTGAGGGTTAACCCATGTGTATAAAAATTAATCAAATTTCAGAAACAAATTTAAATCACACAACTGCATAGTTAAGAGCAGAATAAATTTTAGTAAACTGTTATATTTTTGCCATAATTTTACAAAAGAGAAATATTAAAATTATGTAACGTGAAATATTATTCAAAGTACTTTTACGAAAACTGTTGAAATCGGAGTCAATCTCATCAACAAAATTAGTATGGGAAAGTATATAGTATCTGTTTTAAACGAGCGAGGTTTAATTTCAACTCAAAGTAGTGTAGTAAGTGAAAGTTAGATTTTCGATTTATATATTAAATATTTGATTTTTTCCTGCTTAACTGGTTGTTACGTCAACTATGCACCATCCAATGACTTACAATATGTTAACTTCAAAGGACTTAGAATTGACTTGTCTACAAGGTAATCAGTATTTTAGAATATTATTGATTTTTCTTTTTGGAGGTATGGACGTTAACTACCACGATGTTATCAAAGAACTACTCGGAAAACACTAAAAATAATGAAAAGGTTGTATTTGTTTTCTTTATATTGTTTAAAAAATATAATAGGTGTTAAAGTTCATAAGGCTAGACGTAGCCCTTGTACGTTTTTTCTAGGTTAATACCCTAGCAATACCCTGTAAAATAGCGAATATTCTTAATATAAAGTGGGTCCATAAATTGTAAAGTAACACTGAACAAACGGGTAAACATCTGAGAGAATGACCGAAGCGTAGGTGGGAGGATTGCATCAAGACTGAGATTGGTGCCATCGGCATTGAACCTTCGGGTTCGCTATGTCTCTGTTATAAGTAATAAAAAAAATTAAACTGATGAGAAAATTAAAACAATTATATAATAGCAACAAAGGCTAAGCGAATTCGAAGGTTCTATGCTGATACAATCAAAGGCTGTCTACATACATCTGTCCTGTGGTAGTCATGATATAGTTCTCTCCTCCAATGTTTAGTCATCGGTTAATATTAATTAAAATTTTATGGATCCGCTTGTTACTAAGCCCCACGTCCCTCTTATTCGCTGCAGTGACATATCTTGAACCATATTTACCAGCTGCATAATATTTAATGTAATATTTTATTTTCAAAAACGTTAAGGCGCTGAGGAATATATGGAATTTCGAATTTCCAAAATAAGACTCCAAAGACCTCGATGGATCTGAAGCAGACATATACCGACTTATATAGTAATCGAAAGGGTCCTTTTTACTTTCTATAACTATCTGTATTTTTTACATTTTTTTTTTTTTTCGTGATGTCCAAAGCCATCATGGGGACAGCATTAGATAATAATTAAGGAGCTCGAATTGTAGACAAGACTATACATTTTAGACATTACTTGAGGCATTCGATATATTTCTGTTTGAAACGAACACCTACTTATTCGTTTACGTTTCTGAAATTACGTAATGACTCTCGTATAATTTATTTTTTTTAACTTTCTATCCACCCTATTTAAATATTTTAGCTTAGTTCATGACAAAATCTGTCATTGATCTATGTGCCTTCAGCGGACCCGGCAGCTTATCTTATAATGCCACAATGGCAATCCAAGATCTTACTTACCTGTATATATACACTTATTTCTTTGTATATATTTAATTTATTGTTTTAATTTTTCTAGGAGGTCAGGAAAAAAAAAACAAAAAAAAAAACATGACAAAATCAAACAATATCATAAGAAGAAAGTATGGGATATTGTACAAAACAGAAACATATCGAATTTATTAAAAATTGTCCCTGTCACCCGATAATCTTTAGAGGTAACGAAAGGCCCTATCTATAAATCTTTCTGAGTTGATGGGATGAATAGCTCATCTTCTTTTCCGTCTTTTCAACGCAATAGGCTGATAATATATGAGACACGGATCCATCTTCCATTCACCAATGCTAAAAAGAGACTGTCAGCCTGCGAGAATTTCTTATGCCGATATTAAAATTTTTGTTGCTGTATAACAGTAGCGGGTACACTTCAGACATATCTTTTATAATGTTATAGTAATAATAACTAAAACATATAGTATTCTATAACTTAGTCATTTAAAAAAAGTATATTGATAAAAAAAAGAATATCAAGTAATGTAAATAAAAATTAAAATATATTCAATGTTTACTTTTTTTCTATTTTTCAATATTCCTGGTATGTTGTTCCCTGGTATTTATTAATCTTAGTATACCTATATTTTTACTGATAAAACAAAGAATGCAGTGTTAAAAATGACAAAATACGCCCACGAAAATCGTAATAAATCATTGCTTGAGCTGTGATACCTCAATACTAAGACAAATTTACTAATACTCAACACTAATAATACTCAATACTTAGACAAAACTATAATATTTATAATTTAAAAAAAATTAAATTAATACTTCGTTCTAGACTTCTGGAAGTAAGAAACAGTTGTATAGATATCCTGCAAATCGTTGGTTGAGATGAGATGTATCTTAAATGATAGTTGATTCATAACACAGCTTAATCAAATAAGGTTTTTCCATAAAATTACTCTAGGACGCTTAACTGCAAGAGGACTTCTTAATTTTTATAATTATGGCTATTATTTATTAGCAGTGATTTAAGCATGAAACTTCATCCATTCTTTCAGCTCTAAAAGTTTATTTTTAAAAACATTTATTTAAAACCTGGTCCTAAAGTATAACCCGGGATAAAACTTAATTAGTATTTTTCCTCGATAAAACACTTGTTAATCACCTATAATGCTAAACTGTTTATTAACGTTTTAATAATCTCCACTAACGAATCCTTAAATGGACTATAATTCTCAAATTCGTTTATATATTTATGGAGAGTCTCGTTCTAGGACCTTCATCATATTGTTTTATCGCTTATTCTGAATTAATTTCTCTGAAGAGTTCCGCTCTACAATGATCAAGTGCATTTGATTAAATTTCCAGTTTGAAATTTATCCCACGTTTATGAGAAAGGAAAAAAAAAAAGATATTACTAAAAAACAAAACAAAATTAATTTAACATTATATTCATTTATTGATTCCTCCTCGCTTCGGTAAATAAAATGAGAAAGTAGCTGTATGGATAAATAACATCAAATAGTTGCTAAATAATCCTAATTAAACTATTTATTAAACAATCCCTACAGTATAA
>NW_027109183.1:790826-795402 GCF_000696795.3 Halyomorpha halys
ATATTTTAAGAAAAGTAGAATCCAAAAATCATATAAAAAATATCGTAGTCTGCCGTGCGGGCCGACCTTTCTTTTTTTTTTTAATTTGTCACCAAATTTACAGATTATCAGTCAATGGTCCCCGGAATTCACCATTATCATTTCGTTTTAAAATAATGGCCGATTAGATGTTTCTATAAAGAATATAAATATAAAGATAGAGAAAAATTCTTAGTGTCTATGAACTAAATTCTTCATGATTCTTGATGATTATATCGCCTATGCAGGACTTAATTGTACTAATATTGATTAAGATACAGGCAGTGTTATGTATTGGACTTTGAACCCAAAATAGTTTACCACTTCCTCGGGTTGCTTAAGCCTAATATACCAGATTTTTAATAGTAGATATTTAAGTTTAATTCAATAATCCCTAATGTATTTAAAGTAGCATGAATATGTAACTTAGTAAAATTTAAATAATTAAATATCGCAAATTTTGGTGTATTAATAAGATTGGTATGGAGGTAGGTTTCATCTTCAATTTTGAAACGAAACGTAATGTTACCGGAATATAGTGTCCCAAGTCAGGTGTAGTGCAGTTCATTTTCGTAATATCTAGAAACCTAACTACAATAAAAAATATCCACTTTTTCTTCATTTTTATTGAGTTTCTTATATACAGAATTAAAAAGTTTACCCATCTAAAGTTTCCGCTTTTGTTATTTTGTTTCTGTATACTCTAGTCAAAATTACGTTTTTTGGAGAAGACAGTATTTCTTCAAAAGATAACAGGCATTTTCTGTTACAGAATAATTTAAAATTTTACCTAGAATATACAACTGGAACAGTACATATATTTGAAAAGCTGTTATTGAACTATTTTAGGCCTAAACATTGGGTGTTTAATTTATTCTAGGAAAAAAACTAAAATTTTCGCTCATTTTTTATTTAATTCTCATTATCGTCTTGCTCTACTTCCAAGAATACCTTAAAAAGTAAATAATTTTAAAGTAGAGTAAATTTGCTAGTAGTTGAGCCATAATATTTCATAAAATGATTTTTTATTTTTTTTGGAGAAAACAATATTGGATTTGGAAGAACTCTATTTCACATATTATTGAAAATAACTAACTCAATATCGAGTAAAATTGAAGATAGTTAAATGCAATATTAATTAGTTTCCAATGATATTTCAGCTATTTGCAATACTTACGGAGTTATTTTCAGTAAACCTACAAATATATGGCTTCCATTTCAATTATTCCATATTAGGACTTCGAGCCCCCAGGAAGAGGTAAACTTTTCACCACCGTATTTTTCAAAAATTTTTATCTACGATTCTTTTGACAGGAATTAGTTTACAATTATTTCTATATTCAGCTAAATTTTAAGTTATTTTTACTGGACTATAAAAAAAGAATATCTTTTACAACACAATACCTATATGATGTTGAAATTTTACAGTGGAACGGAAATACGATAGACTAATCAACAGAATGAAAAATGATATCTTCCAGAGGAGGTACGGAGTTCTGGAAGCCATGATGAAATAGGAAGTGTTTTAACACTGACCGTTCAAAATTTCTCGAGAAATATATTACCGAATACAACAAGAAGGAAGGGCTTTTATTATTCCTGTAATATTTTTACATTAAGAGAATAAAACATCATCATCTCTCTCCCGGCTGAATGAATATAAATGCAATACCTGGTATAAATATTAATACACAAAATAACAGCTTTTTCAGATGCAATTAATAGCGTATTTGTCAAATTTATTTCAAAATCACAATTGATACCCTGATACTTATTGTTCAAAATGAGTGCCTAAGTATTGTTTCACTCTAGTTACATTAAACAAGCTCCACAAAAAAAGGATCATTCAATGTTTGTAAATATATTTTTCATGCGTTTCTGAAGTTCCTGGAATAAAATTCGAAGAGACACCTCAATTTTCTTAATATGTACCTCGAACGTTAAAGATTAAAAAAAAAAAAGTTACATCGTATCCATTGTAATTTTTCTCCGTAAGTTATACAACAGCTGAAATGAAACTCTGTTCATTCTAGAAAACGAAAGTTTTTAAAATGGTAAAAAAAAGTGAAAAAAGGGCAAACTTTTTTCTCACGCCTCTGCTTTAGATACCCAAGTATAGGCTTATGATATCTTCCTGATTAATATTTTACGATATAAGTTGTAGGGTTTTTAATAAAAAAAAGAAACTATCATCAATGGTTAGTAAAAATATTTTATTACAGATAAAGTGCGTTTGAAATTTTGAGTTTGACTTTTTAACTTGTATTCTCGAGTTAATTTGATTTATTCTCCATAATAATCCTATGTATAGCTTTAGCCTATGTTTACATAGGGAAGTAGGTATTATAACCGATATGCAAAATTAACATTAAAATTATAAAAAATTTTATAATTTTTAAAATTATTTTGTCAAGACAATGTTATAAATTGTGATTTTTACATAAAAAGTCAATTTTTTTTAACTGCGATAAGGGGTTAAAACAATTTCTAGCATTTAATTTAGATTTCTTTTTTTCCTAAATATTCAAATCACCTTAAAGATAATTGCGCCATTTTCTTTTCTTTTTTTTTCACTATAATGGTACCGTGATCTTCTTTTAACCCAACAAGGTTGCCGTGGCGAAAGAAGTTTAGGAAACGCTGCTCTGTTCAATGAAATTTTCTAAGAATTTTGAGTTCTACAAGATACGTTTTGTTTATTTTTTAGCGATTTTCAATTATTTTTAAATGAGAAAATATAAGACCCGAAAAAAAGCCAAAATATTACAAATCGAAGGAAAAATAAATGAGCTAAATACTAAAAGGCTATGAAAGGTAACTACTGACGCTTGAAATTACATCCCTGATAAATACCAATTTTGTTCATATACTACCTTTTAGAATTCACAGTGATAGTTTTTAACAAGATGTTAAACCTGACTGATGAAAACGTCACTTCGACATATATTTCTAAGTAATGAAGAAGACCTCCTAACCTGTTAAACGCCAGCCGGTACAAATTGAGTTGCCGAAAAGGTTATTGGGTAGGGAAAGCGGGAAGTGGCCCAGAGACGGATGAACTTGCTCCACACTTCTTATGACCTACTTATCCCTTCCCACCAGTCCCTTATTGAATACGTATGTTCCTAATTTCCCTAAACGGTTCTCCACCCAGTCGTCTAATCCGCCCTTTTTCTCCATCTCGGTCGAGCTGGCCCGGAATTCGCTTCCCTTAACTTATTTTCATATTCCCCTCGACGAAACCTCCATGTAGTTTTATCAGCTTCCTTGCCTTTTATTTTAACGGAAGAAGAAAGGAATTGGTAGGTTCTGTTTAGAAATAAACAATTAATATTAAAGCAAAATCAACAATATTTTTAGTCGTTAATTTTATCGGTAAAATCACTTTTGAGCTAAGAAATTTCTGAACTAAATAAACTCACAACATACTAAAGTATTTTGCACAAACAAGAAATTTAACTCCCCGAGTAAAATTAATTCGAAATGATTCTCTATACGTTTGGTGTCGTATACAAGTAGCTTGTAATCCACTGAACAAAGCTTGGAATCAGTCGTCTTCTCATCAATAAAAGATATGTTAAACAAAGTATACGTTATATGACAAATTGTATCACTAAAAGGTAAAATGTTTGCATAAAACGTAATTAAAAATATTACTACTACCTGAGGGTGTGGTGCGTGGCCAAATATACCTGTTTTTAAAAATTGCCGCCATATACCTTCAGATTTATGGGCAATAACTCCTAATGCAATACAAATACCTTAAATATGTAACTTAATATACAAATTGATCTTTAATACACTATATATAACATATTTTACAAGCTGCGCTGTAGAAAAAAACAAAAATTAATCATAATTCATAAGATAATGTGATAACTCAGTAATTATCAATTTGTTCAGGAAAAAAAAACTATTGATATTCAAAAAGAATAACTTCCAAAAATATTAAAGATAGAAAATTCGATATATTATGACTCAATTCGTTAATCGTTACATGGACCAGAAAGTATTTTATTATCATTATTGCACTAAGAATAATACTTTTCATAATATTTGCCTATATAAATTTACAAGATTATTTTTTTTAATAAAAACAAAAAATTATAAAAAATATTGGTTTCGTAAAACTGTACCTCGGGAATTATTAGACATTAAAAAACGGTATTAGGGCTCAAATTGAAGCTCGTTAAATGCAGAATTAGGTAGTTTATAATAATATTTGAGCTAATTGAAATATTTAAAACTTATAGGCAATAAAACTAAAAATATCGGCGACCGTTTTAAAAAATCATTCATTTATAACTACTAGTGGTAAACTTTTTACCATTGTGTTTTTCAGATATTTTTATACAATGATCCAGTGACAGAAATTAATTTACAAAATTTCTAGGAACAGCCAAATTTTAATATATGTTTACTTACAGCTTTTTCATCCATTGTCAGTAATTACCAAACAAAATTTCTATAATAAAACCTTGTAGTTATTAGTGCCCTGTTAGGTATGTACGTACAAAAATGTTATACTTACATTTAATTATAATTTGTAATAGCATGC
>NW_027109183.1:796681-809063 GCF_000696795.3 Halyomorpha halys
AAAAAAAAAAAAAAGTTTGAATTAAAAATTACATATAGAATAATTGTAAAGTAAAATGAAACAATTGAAAAATTATTAATAATTGGCGTGAAAATCAGTGCGCAGTAAAATATCACAATATAAAATATTATAATATTCATTTAGATTTGAAGAAGCAGATTATTGCTATTAATATTAAATGGATAACAAAAAATACATTTATGTATCTCAAATTTCTTTAAAAATTAAATAACAAATATAAATATAAAAATATAAATAGAAACAGCTAAAAATTAAAAATTGTAAGTATATAGAATAATTCGAAATTAGAATACATTAGAAAAAACAATATCCTCAATGGAGTATTTAAAATTTAAATAAAATCTCAAACAATAATATTGAACATTAAAACATCAATATTTTGAGTAAGAATAAAACTGTAAAACATAGAAAATATTAAAAGCTCATATATGGTCTAAAATGAAAACACAAATATGTGCTAAGAACAAAACATAATAAAACCATACAAGATGCATAAATTAAAACATTTACAAATGTAGTAATTATAAATTAAAGAATAAATATTGGATAATCAAGAGAATTTATGAATTTTATAAAATATTTACGGAAGTTAAAAAGAAAAAAAAAGTCAAAGGAAATATTAAAATACTAAAATTCCATGAATGTTCATGTGGTAATTGAAATGAATTAAAACATATATAAACTATGAAACTTTAAAAAAAACTTGACAATAAGTAGAAACTTCAATATAAATAAAAAATTTATCAGTTCTAACAGGTTAATTTTAATTAAATGGAGCGATAGACCCTGTAATTAGCTTTGTATAAAATGAAGACTTCAAGATGCTTGTTTTCTGAAGTGCAGAGGATAGTGGATTGTTTGTCTGGTGGACGAAGAGAAACTCAACTGAAACACTGAAATTAAAAAATAAATAAATAGTGTGCATTAGAGATGGATGCTAATAAACTAATGAATAAAAAAAATTGAAATATTTTTGATATATTTAATCACTAAGCAGTACAATAATTAATTAAAATATATAATTAATTGCAATTAGTATAGGCATTATTTGTAAAAACATTATAGGTTAAAAAAAAGTTTTAAACGATAGTACAACTAACTCATTATTTCACAACTAATTTACACTAATGTAAGTCTTAATTTTGTTCGTATATCCTCTATTAAGACCACTCATAGTATATCTGACTACTGCTAAAGCTAAAAGGTTTTAACTTCCTTCTGAATCATTTAAAGGATTATTTCATTTTGCTATTAACTTAGATAGCTAACTAATAGATAAACTTTCAGCAATATGTTATTACATTATTAAAAAATATAACATAAATTAAAAATTAATTCTGAGTCAGCTGTTGTATATAGAGATGTACCAAACACATTCACACCAGTAGAATAACAAAACAAATATTCGTTAAGACATTATAACAAATGAAATGAAATGATATTTTCAACTATAATCCAAAATAGGTAGTAGCTACTGTTATAGACATGCTGTCTATTCTTCACTTACTTCAAGTCGATAATTAATGTCAAATAGTTTACTTTATCAATAATATTTTTTGTGAGATGCAATAATATTTTTTTTTTTCAGAGCGTAAAATCGGATTAGAAAAGGATCACGAATCGACCTTAAACCAAAATAAATGTAATGGTGAGATGGCTGTTAACCACAAATCTTTATATTGTGTATAGAAGGAGAGATAGTCCGGGGGTGAAGTTAGTGAATGGAGAACAATAATCAGAAAAAACTTATTTCTTATTACGTTCCAACGTTTCTCCCTAAATATACGGCCTACAACAGAGCCAAGTACAAATCCATATAACAACGAAAATGGAATAAAAAACAGTTTAAAAACAAATTAAGAAAATAACAATAGTAATGTGTAAAATTTCCTTAATTTAACAAAAAAAACTTTTTTTAATTTCTTATTATAGTACTTTTTATTCTACTATGGTTGTTATCTTGATTTGAACTTAGCCATAATATTAATATAAGACGGTTACAAACTGAAAGGAAAATTAAAAAAAAAAAAAATAATGAAAAATTAAAATTAACACCAAGAAATAAAAGAGAAGTAAACGATATATAAGGTATAATATAATAAAATGAAATAAGTAAAAAGGCATTATCTATATAAATAAAAATATAATGTTCGTTTTTCCTTAGAGTCCAGTGAAAGTTTAGCTGTACCTAGAAATAAGCGTAAATTAATTTCTGTAAACGGATTCTTATGCAAATACGTTTATCACCTCATTAGGGTCCGTCAGGGAGTGATAAACTTTTGAATTTCGTCTTTTGCAAACAGTTTTAGGTTATAATAAACTGAAATTAGTTTACAATTACTTCTTGGTTAACTTGCAATTTGACTGGACTATTATGTAAGATTTTCGAAATTTCTTATCCAATTTAGACGATTTTTTTTTTTAATGTTCGGTGTAGTCCTGAGAAAGTTCTTAGCTATAGAAATCCTAGTCAGAATAGAAATTAGTCAGTATCATATTTTTTTTTTCATTTATATTTGTAACCATCTTATATTAATACGTATTATCCGTATGTTAATCATTATCTTCATATATTACTATTTTTATTTTCTTAATTTCTTTTATTCTGTTATGGTTGTTAATTTTATTTTTAGTTAGCCCTAATGAAAGCATAAAATTTAGGCCGCAATGGCGGTTAACTTAACAAAAAATAATTTTTATTAATTTTGTTCTTTACTTCACTGACCGCCTCATGATCGTCTTCACCTTATACTAAATAGATGTAAAGATATGCAACATTTTTAATTTTTTTTTTGCCTTCTCAAGAGTTTTATAACCAAAGATAGAAAAAAAAAATCTTCCCTCTTATTTGTGGTATCGATGGGGAATAGGAAACAGCCTAATAAGTTGTAGTATAGCTAATGGATTAAATGAGGGAGATAAAAGTAATAGAATTTAATTACTAACATTAACGTAAAAAAGACAAGCTACATCTCACGATGGTGACTGGGACAATAAAAAATTGTATACATAGTGATAAACCTTAGTAAATATCTAAGTATTGTTTTCAACACAATAAACCTAGAAACCTCTCTTTGATAGTTCATTAGCATTGAGTACAGCGGTCTGTTTGGCCACCTGCTTAACTAACCGACAAAATAAACAAAAATAAATAAACCCCTCCTCCCACAACAGAACAAAAGACCTAGAATGGACGTAATGAGAAGAGGGCGGACAGGCACCGTGTTTCATCGCTGATCTGTATTGTCCCTTTGTTCTCCGACAACAAAGTAATAAAAAGATAAAAAATACTCGCCAACTTTTAAAAGTAATACTAAGAATTTAAAGTTAATACTTTCAATGATAATACTCCGGTTAATAAGTTTTGTTTTCTATCTTCGGTTTGAGATAAAAATTACATCTTTTTAGTGTTGAGAAGGAAATCTTTTTCGTTCATACCCACAGGTCAACATTCATTTTTCGAAGAATCCTTAATAACCCTTATCAAGCCACAAATAAAAAAATATTCATCAAGATCAATACATTAAAGATACGGACTAAAATAAAACTTATAATCATAATTAATGATGCGTTTAAAAGAAAAATGAAAAACTACTGGAATCTAACAATGGGTTTCGTTTTTTTCATTACCCATTGCCATCAAATAAAAGTATCTAATACCAGATACTTATTGATTTTTTGTTAGTTCTTAATCTCAGTAGATAAAATAATTATATAATATATTAAAGATTCCGGGAAATTTAATGCTTTTTTTGAAGTGATAATGAAAACTTTTTCCTTAAATGGACTAAATTCCAGGTTTTTTCCCTAAATTTTTCGAGGCAGGGAACGAACCACAAAAACTAAATCAAATTCACTGTATTAGATCAATGGATATTTGTGAAAACTGATCATATCGAAAATTCATTGTAATTTTTAATTAGCACATTGATTAATTGAGGCACCGTCAAGGGAGGTGCTACTTTCCTCCTTACATGTTAACTTTAATCCAGTTGAAAATTGTTTCATATTTGAAAAGAGGTTGGACATCCTGAGAAAATTTATTTTCTCTGAGAAGAGAGGTACTTAATTCTGCTTTATTATTGGAAAATTTAACATTTCTGACATCAGCTTAAAGTATGACACTCACGCTCCCGACACCACAAAAAAAAATTTCAAATGATCATTGAATGTATTAATAAATACTATAAATTCCTCATTACTAAATAATAAGCTGTTGCTACACGATGCTATGAATATCTTCCGAACATTCGCCCAAACGTGCAGCAGCGGCTGTAATCTAAACTCATCACGAAATTTGAATAATGTACCCACATTGTACATTATTCAAATTTCGTGATGAGTTTAGATTAAGTAACCGTTATTGACGGTACTAAAGAAACCGACAAATAATTAATTGATAATTACTTACTGCTTATATAAAATAAAGTAACAAATTATTTACTGAAAACATCAGGTAGTAATTTTTTTTGGTGGGTCTTGGACTGTTTGAACCAGTTAATTATATATTTATTTAAATTTTATGTTTATAATAATAGCATATGTTGTGGCTGAGGGGGTGGCAGATTAGGCATCTGTCCCGGACGCCAGAAATGGACCCATGACACTGAATAGAAAGTAGGAACATAGTCCTGTAATTTCAGATTTTAAGACTTCTGGTAAATCAGCCTTGTATGAGTAGTTTGGAAATTCAGAGGTATCAAAAAATTACAGTATTTTTCATTGTTTTTAATTTTTCTTGAATTTCTTTTTTCACTTAATTTCTCAACATATTCGAAATTACATCAATATCACAGCAATTTAGAAACCAATAACACAGAAAATTCATAGAGTTAGATGACCACCATCAGTTTCATTTACAGCTAACAAACATAAGCCAATGAAGACAACACATTTACTCCTGATCCTCTACATCCTCCAGATGTCCGACCATGAAGAGAGTAATAGTGAAGAAGTTCGTTGAGGGAAAGAGGCGAGGGCTAAAAGCCATGGACCTGGAGTCCAATTACAGAAGGCCTTGGGTTAAGTTATCTTAGTGGATTAGCCCAGATATAGGAAACTTACTTCGACCTAAGAGACAAGCCGTCGTGTCTCTTCTCACATACACTCTATTATATGATGTACAGTGGTCTTTGAATTTTACATAAAAAATAAAATAAATAATGATAACATAAAAAGGCATTTATTAATTAAATTTCATTAATAGTTGTTTTTATTTGTGACCTATACCACTGTTAACACAATTTTTTTTTTTTTTCATTTTCTTTCATCTAGGTTTCATTAAATAAGCAAGAGATTGTATTTTTTTTTTATCGAAAACTAACTGCATAAAACGTATATTGTTTACGGCAGATAATTACATAATTCCAAATTATTATTTACTAATCGACAAACGACTAACCTGGAATCCTCACACAAGACTGAAAAGAAGGTAAACTGCACGTAGATTTCGACTATTACAGGACAAAAGGTCTAAACTTCCAATTCATTACATAAGACTGATCTATATCACTGTAATAAGGCCAATCTGGACAAACGGAGTTGAGCTTTGAATTCCTCTCGTATCCAATCATTGCAATCCAAAATTCTCAATGCTCCTTACTTTGCCACAAATAAAACCATACATAAATACCTTAAGGTTCCATATGTAACCGATCTATCCCGAACCAGATATCATTCCTTCCATTACAAACTCCCTGACCACCCAAACCCACTAGTTTCTAACCTTGCTTCCCCTTTCATTCGAGACAATCCTCCGAGGCGCCTGAAAAGAAGGTGGCCACGAGACCTGCTAATGTAAAACGTAATTATAGTGCTAGCAGTGGGTAGTTTCTCTATACGCTTGTAACACTCCAATCTAACAGAGATCAAATTTACTAAATGTATTATAAATGTATAATGTATTATAATGCAATAAATAAATAAAAATTAATTCTTTATCAGTACATTGAGAGAAAGAAGCTGATGTGCCCTATGGGCAACCCAGCAAAGCAATAGATCCAGAGAAAATAAACAAACCTGAGCTTAGAAATATATAATTTTTTTTGTGTGTTGAAATGTTCAAAAACAATGATTAAGTAGCTCATAACCAAATCCAAGTATAGTGAGTGAGAAAAGGGTGAAAAACAAGGAAGATCTTTAATTCACATTTGACAATAATTGTACAATCAACATTAAAATTGTATTCTACATCAACATAAATTTCATATAATCAAGGGTCAAAATTTTATTACCCAATACTAAGTAAGACTGTACATTGTTTTGGAATAATCTCTTATACTGTTTTGGAATAATCCCTTATACTGTTTTGGAATAATACCTTGTACTAATTCTGACGAGAAGGTAGTGTGTTCCTGAATAAGCCTCCATGAGTGAAGAAGTGTGAATCGGTTTTGTCACTACCGCAATTATTTTCAACATATTTATTTATCTTTTGTATTTATTTGAAACCCATTTATGACAATAATTAATTTATAATTTTACAGCTGAATTTTGCATTCCTTACAGGTCACTCAATGATGATCTTCGGAACTAATTATAACTAGTGTATTTTAAAAATTAATATAAGAAGAATGAACAAACTTTATTACTAATAACATACATTACATGATACAATACCAAACTACAATTTGAAATAACTATGAATATTCTTATACTTATGTTTTCAGAATAATCAGTCGAAGTGACTTTAAGATCAAAATAATGTAGTTAAACTTATATTAGTACTAACATAAAGATGATAAAAACATCAACAATATATTTATCAGCTTTTTAAAATATACATATAAAAAAAAGAAATTCTTTATCATGATGAAAGTTTAGTAAATTTATACGGGGTTCTACTAAGTAGAGCCCTACCTAAGTAGAATTCTACATTCATAAAGGGAGGCTAAAGGCCGGAAAGGCTACATTTTATTCTTTTCACAAAGGTCAAACCCTAAAAGGGCTCTACAAATTACTTCTTTTAGAAACGACTACATTTCCCGACTGTTTGCCATAATTATACTCACTCCTCTGAGGAGATTTCCGTATAATTCAAATCCCAGAATTAATAACAAGGACTTTTGGTTAGAGGGTATTTTAAAAACAATGCGTTATTTAAAAACATAAAATATAAAATTTTCCTTAAAATAACCTGTTAAATATTTCAACAATCAAACCCATTAAGTAATTCTTCTAATTGTAACATATAAAAAAATCTAAAAATTGATGAACATTGATAATTACACACGCTACAATAAATTATAGCAATTCATCCCTGGAACCTTATCGGTTTATCGTTGCATTAATAGCTCTAGTAGCCATTTATTGGAGTTGGAATCAAGCCGTATCAATGTCAGCTAATCGTAACGAGAGGTTGGAACGTAAACAGTACCAGCCATCTGTTGCTAGAATTTGATTTAAGGTTGCATTGGCTGTTCATAGGAAAAGTTAGCTTGAAGTTATTCTTGGCAGTTTCCAAGCGAAGTCCTTGAGTGAATTCATTGAACTACATCGGAGTTTTCCAAGTTTGAGACACAATAAGAACAAATAATACTCCGATAGGAATCGATAAGTTCAGTATGTAGAGCTCATTAAAAATTCAAGCCTAAATGAAATAAATAAATAATAATAACAAATGAAAATTAATATTGGGCAATGAATCGTTACAATCACATGATCACGATTCATTCGGAGTAAACCTGCCTTACCTAAATTTTTCTTTATACGATCTCCGTTATCCATTGCCCTATAGCGGAGTCAAACACCACAGAAACATTGCGACGTTTAGATTTTTTTTTTATTTAGGTTAGATATTTAGGTTATTAGATGACCCTACTCTAGCCACCTAGGGGTTTGATCCATCTACTGAAGACTTTAGGGAAAGAGGCGGAGGTCCTAGTGCTTCAGCTAACCCTAAGCGGCCGTAATCCATGGATTTAAACAGATTTGTCACTGCCTTTGCTTGGGCGACTTGTCAATGTTGGTTGACCTCCTCTAAGCTATTTATTTGTACACCCGCGAGTAATACAGACACACACATGTATACATATAAATACATACTCACCCGCTCGCGCAAGCTTACACGAGCTTGTTAGTGGGTATTTACGTATATATTTCCTACTACTTCAGAGAAACACCAGAGTATATAGTTAGAATTGAGGGTATAGTCAGTATGTAAGCAATTAAACGTGGATGTAAATTTCGGTCACAATTTTGTAATGATCATTTTTACAGGGTTATTCAGGTTTTATGTACTTTTACAGCCCTCTAAATAAATACGAACGACAGCATAAAATATTTAAATACGAATTTGATAAAAAGTAAAGATTGTTAGAAATAAATCCAAAACTGTCAAACAACCTGTAACTAGTGATATAATTTTGAACTGTCGAATCGTTCATATACACAAATAGCGATCATAGTAAAAATTTCATAAACAAAGCTCACAAAATATTAGATGAAAAATACTAATAATTCATTCACCATAATGTGAACCATATTAAAATAATAATTCACCATATGTTAAAATAAAACAATTATTTAAAAATACTCATCAACTAATTACTGTACAATAATTATAGGGATAACAAAAATACTACATAACAAAATTTTATGAAAAAAAATAAGAGAAATTAAAGTGCAATCACTGACATTTTTTAAAGATGCAAGAAGTACTGATAATGACCAAGGGAAGAATAAATATAATAATGTAGAGAAACAATTAAAAAGATGCTTCAAAATAAATTAAATAACAGAGGGAGGGATTAATAGAAAAAATAAGTAAAACATTCAACATTTATGATCATCATACAACTATTTTGGGTATGTATATAGCAAATAAATTAGTTTAAATTTAACTAACACGAAGTATAAAATGGGAAAAATCTGATCAACAAAATGTGATGTATAAAATAAATTGCGCGAATAATGGCCAATCTTAAATACATTTTTAATATGTAGTTGCTGTATTAAAAAAACAAACAATAGTTACAGGCTTGTCTGGGAATAGTGTTTCTCTTGGCATATAATAGTTTAATCAATGCTAATACATTTTTACGTAATGTAACAAATACATTTTTTTTTATCCTCATGCAATAATGGACATTGGTTGTTGATGCAAAGTATAGATATAATACCATAGTCTAAGTTTATAAAATTTAGATTAACTAAATATGGTAGACAGTGATTGATTTTCTACTATTAATAAATACATATTAATACTTGACTGGTGAGCAATTAAATCGATGTAGCAATTAAACTTTCATACTTGTGACCTTTGAACTCATACTGCCCCATCTTTTCAGGGCTTTTTATAATATAATTCATATTTCAGAATATTCTTAAACTAATTTCACAAATTAAAGTCTCGTTATTTCTTTTATCATTCGCGAATGATTTTATACTTTTTAAAAAATATTTTTCCAAAATAAATATTTCTATTTTCATAAACCCACTGTATCTCTTATACTATACACTACTCTATACTTCTATTTTCATAAACCCATTATATCTCTTAGGTTTATAAAATTATAATTATAAAAAATATAATTAAAATTATAAAATGCTGGTTTAAATAATTTTAAAACAACTGGGGTTCGTGAAAGTTTTAATTGTGTTTAAAAATCTAAGAACGAGTTTCAATAAAAGTAGTATTGATGGAGTAAGGAATATTCAATTCATATGTATATAAATTGTTTTATGGCTGTTACATATTGGTACTAGTTAATATAATGAAATTCGAGGGATATGAGGGGGTGGTAGAAGAAAGACAATAAATTGACAAACAATATTTGGCACTGGTTTAGAAGCACCGTACCACAGGACGGCCCACGTCCGGCACAACAGTTATCACCACTGAATTATTCCTTGGCAATTCACCTGGACCTCATTCGATGAAATATCGTTCAAAGGCTCGCTTATTAAACCCTCTCTCCAATTTCTCAGCTCTCTGGAAACGAGGCTTTTTTGAAAAGTACCTCGTCGATAAAAATTTTAACACATCAGGTTGAAAACCCTTTGAATCTCCTCTCTCGTGTACAAGGTGAGGGGAATAATCTATATCCTGGCTTGCAGAGCTTCTACCATTATAGATCGAAAGATATTATGCGAGAGGGAGTGAAAAAATCCATACAACAAATCGCTGTTTACATATCTCCACTCCATGAAAAGACTCCATTAAAACCCAAACTCAATAACAGCCTTAGTTTTTAGACAAGGGAACACCGAAGACAAGTGACACAGAAGGTAGACAATAGAAACAAACAAACGTAACTAAAACAATGCAGTTAATATTAAACCAAGTTAAATTCGATAGTATAATAAGAAATAGTAACATAGAAGAAAATACTACACTTTATCATATCTTCAAAATCCAACATCTTCTCCCAAATCTGGGTCTATACTCTTTTACCACGCAAAATAGAATTAATGATTTAATAATGAGAGTTTTGCTCTGGTAACTTCATTAATTTTCGAAGGTGATACCATTCACTAAAATTTGAGACCGTGTGTTAGGGGGTCAAAAGCAACTTATAGTCAGAAGCGGGGCCTGTTACAATCTGACTTAAATAGGTTGAATTTTATTTCGTTTATTTGAAATAAAAAAACTTGACCTTTCTTTTACAAAATATTTCGATATTGATAATTACTGAATAAAATAATAATTTATATTGCTATGATTTCTTTCCTAGTTTATTTATTTCTTTGATTTACCTTGTAATACAGGACAATTTAGTCATAAATATTTTTTTTTTAACCTGGTATTTGGAATAGCTTAATAATATTATAAAAAGAATGTCTGATATTTCTAGTTTAAAAATTAAATGCATTTATTCCCCCTTGTATCTCTGCGCCTCAACTCAAGAATTATTTTTGACAAGAGAAATATCACTTTACATTATGTTTACTCTGACTCTTTGTTTTTCCAGTTAATTATTTTCGGTAATGAGCCTTTGTAATCAAACTATAAAAAAATTAACAATCCCCTCCCTTTTTCAAAATTTGAGATTTTACGATAGTAAATGCAAAATCAAAAATCGATTAAGTAAAAATTCACGCCTCTGCCGTCGATAGTATGAAAAGTTTATATCTCTAAAGCTATTACTTTTTAATAATCTCCATTTAAACAGTTTAATGTACCTATTACATAAAGTAAGCTCTATAATTGCAGACATTTGACTAATACATATAATTTTTAATAATCTAAATTTAATAGAAAATGGTTTAATAATTTAGGAGATGATGCAGTTTAGAAATTGGCAGGGACCACATACATAATGTTTAATTTTTTTTTATTTGATATTCATATCTGTACTGAATATATTAAAAAACATACCGTACAACAAAATGTTAACACAACCTTATATATAATCTATATAAGTGAATAGATGGAAGGGTAGGATTGCCTAGAGCAGGCAGATCTAAATCCTAAATCACAGCAATTAGCCTGTGATTTATACCTGTTATTAGTTGGATATTACTCCATTAGTTGATATTAATAACTGGTTTAACTCAGTCGTATAATTCAAAATAAATTTGCCTTAAGATAGTGAATATTCACTCATTCAGAAATTCATTTGACGCTAGGACCCTAGTGGGCTCCTTCAAAAAATCCAGTGCTTGTTATCATTCTAGAACAGGCTTACATTTTACTTTTTGCATACAAGATCTTAAATAATGTAGTAGTTTCCTTTCAAAAATGTCAAAAAAGGTGTATTTATTTTCCTACAGGAAACGGTGGCGTTTCTTGAACATTATTATATAATACATAATTTTCTATAAAGGAGATAAATTGTTTTAAATTCTTATTTTTAGATTCCTAGACGGTAGAGACGAACAGAGTAATATTGTGAGCGACAAAATTCAGATTCCGTCGTGAAGTTTTTCATTTTTTTTTTCTATCTTAAATTTTATTCTATTTATCATTAAACTTTTTCGTTCTATCACTAACCGTTTTTTCATTTACTTTAATAATACAGTCGATTATATCCTTCAGCCCTCATACAATTAATTTAAAATTTATCTTTTCTTCCATCCCATAGACTACCTTAATCATCTTTGTCAGAGGGCCGTGAGGGGGTGGAAGAAGGGGTGAAGTTGCAGTTGAATGCAGAAAAGCTATAACTAATTTCATCGATTCCAAACATCCTTAAATACATTTTTAATATGTAGTTGCTGTATTAAAAAAAAAACAATAGTTACAGGCTTGTCTGGGAATAGTGTTTCTCTAGGCATATAATAGTTTAATCAATGCTAATACATTTTTACGTAATGTAACAAATACATTTTTTTTATCCTCATGCAATAATGGACATTGGTTGTTGATGCAAAGTATAGATATAATACCATAGTCTAAGTTTATAAAATTTAGATTAACTAA
>NW_027109183.1:809665-811819 GCF_000696795.3 Halyomorpha halys
AGATAGCAACCTAATGTATTTAGGCAGCATATATGAATATAATTATCCAATTTTCATTACTAATAAAAATGTAAGGTGGATAATTATTTCTGACAAATAAAATTAAAAGTACTTCATAATTCGTAGTTTGCTCTTATACTGAGCAAGGCCATTCACAATATTACACACCGACTACTTTGCGAGACTTGGTTATCTTGACTTAGGGGATCTCAATACATGGAAATTCGAATTAGAAATTAAGTATGATCTAATACTTCCTCTTACTAAATATTCCATACATAGGTAAGTGAAAGTAAAAAAAAACTAATATAAAATTCAAGAATCACGAAGAAAATTTCAATATCCAGAATACTAGAGTTTCCGGGAGTAGTAGTCGATTAGAGCGCATTAACCAATCGAAAAACCATTATAGCTGTTTGAAGTTAAAGGTGTTTCTACAAGTTTGCCATGCAAGGGCTAATTCGTACATGCGCAAGCGGGTGGATTGGTTGGCCTGAACTGGGGTTCGTTTTTTTGGAAAGAAATCAAAGGGCGCTTTTGATTCATCCACACGTTTGTTTTCAGTTTGCACTGTTTTTGAACTGCCAACAGATGAATATTTGTGCTCTCCTTGTTTTATCTTATTAAAAGATTTCCCCAACATTTGGATTTAATAATTAACTTGTTTAAGATTGTATATGTTAAAATGCTATTTATTTTTTATTTAACATAGCGCAAATATATATTTATGAAGACATATGTCTAAGTTATTAAATAAAAAAGTAAAGACCGTTGCTCCCCGGGAGTCTTAGCAGGGCGGGTCCGGCGGGGAAGGATCGCCTTTTTTTTGTGTTATTATCTCCTCTTGTGAGATTGTGACATGTACATCGACCAACCTACCCGCAGTAATTGTCTGTTTAAGAAGTCAGATAAGTAAGGTAGATAACGGCGGAAAATGGCAAACGTGTAAAACTAGCATAATAATGCAATATTTATTTATTTATTGCTATTTACAACTGTACATTATGATACATTTAGTAAATTTGATCTCAGTTAAATTGGACTGTTACAGGCGTGTAGAGAAACAACCCATTGGTAGCAGTTTGATGACGTTTTACTTTAGCAGGTCTCGTGGTCATCTTCTTTTCAGGCGCCTCGGAGGATGGTCAGGAATAGAAGAGGAAGCAAGGTTAGAAACTAGTGGGTTTGAGTGATTAGGAGGTTTGTAATGGAAAGCCCCAAAGCTCAACTCCGTATGTCCAGAACGGCCTTATTACAGTCATGTAGATTAGTCTTTTGTAATGAATATGGAGTTTAGACCGTTTGTCTAGTAAGTGCTGTAATAGTCGAAATCGACGTGAAATTTCCTGTCTTTTGAGTCTTGTGTGAGGATTCCAGGTTAGTCGTTTGTCCAGATGTAGTCCAAGGTAGCGGAACAATAATTTAGAAATTTGATTCCTTAGACTAATTTATTTCCTAGATGAACAATTCCTTTTTAGAAATCAATTGTATCTTATGCGAAATTTAAAATTAAATTGGTATCATGGTCTATAATCAGAATAGTAGCTGATATAGCTCAAAAATAAATTTTAATTAAATAGGAGCTAAACGGTCCAAAAGACCAAATTCGGGATAAGAATAGGAACCGAGTCGAACGTGACAGATCAACTTCAGGGATAGGGTAGATAAATTTAATTTAAAACAATTACTTAACTAAAGAAGGCCTAGAGGGGGAAGGGGGAACGATTTAACGTCTATTAGAACAAATTGGTGGGATTAAATAAAGAGGGCAGAATTAGTACTAAGCCTCTAATTAGTTTTTATTTGAGACTTCTTAAAGCTACCACTAGCGCTTCATTGCCTCGGGGTCGCAATACACTGTATTACAATACTTAATATGTTCTGGAGTGGGTAAAACTGTGCTTTTACAGTTATGCTACTAACAGGCGCAGGAATAGAAAGGGATCTAATTACGTTCAAAGTAAGAATTGGAAATTATAGTCAAGTATATCATAATTTCATCAAGTATTTTAAGCAATTTAAAATTTATTAACGGGATTTTCTATTCTCTATTTAAATGTCACCATAATATTTCGTTAAAATATAAAACATTCTTCTTCAATAT
Organism: Halyomorpha halys; assembly: GCF_000696795.3. Lineage (NCBI taxonomy): Eukaryota > Metazoa > Arthropoda > Insecta > Hemiptera > Pentatomidae > Halyomorpha > Halyomorpha halys. Next base: position 811,770 of record NW_027109183.1, read on the forward strand.
AAAAAAAAAAAACCTATTTAAATAAATATTGAAAAATTAATTCTTCTAAT
>NW_027109183.1:812354-814568 GCF_000696795.3 Halyomorpha halys
TTTAATATTTCTTCTCTTATTTTATCTCTTATCTATCTGTTACTATTACCGTTTTCATTTACTCTTTACAACCTTTAATTTTCTTATTAAATTTTACTTTTTATTGTATACCCCTGTTATTTTCCACTTAGGTTTTTTTTTTGTTTTGTTTTGTGACTATGTCAAGTGTTTGTATCTTTTTTAGCCCCGACGAAGCCCTGCAACGTTGGCTCAATAAAAATAGTATACCCATTTACTATTTGAGGTTTTTTTTTCTTTGACCGCACCCGGACCATATTCCATTCATCTATACACACGGTCAATCAACAATCTTCCAATAAATATTATCTGTTACGCTGTAGCTGTGAGTCAACCCTGTGGGTTCTGGAGCTCTTCTGAAAGTGGGTACCCCGAATAAGGTTAATATCTCGCGATTGAGCTTGACCTTGAAAAAAAGCTCCTCTCTGTATAATCGTTGTTCTAAAAACAGTGCTTCCTTACTAAGTACTGAACTCATTATAATAGGAGAAAATTTTCACTTGACAAAACTAGAACGTTTGTAACATCTAATCCTTCAACAGGCGAAAAAGCCAAAAGGCCTAGCAATTTTGCAATACTAATCGAAAAAAAATAAGCTTGAAAACTTACTACAAATTAAAATAATTTTTTAAGTTTCCCAAATGAAAATAACAAGCGCTAATTATTGGCGGATAAGGCATTATTTTTTTACGAGTGCCCCGACTTATTTAAATAATGAGATTGATGTTTTTAATAGAAAAAAAATCGCGCATGGCTAAAGTTTTACTTACTACAAACGTCCCCGTATTTTGTGTAGATTGGCAAACCCGTGTTGAAGTTATAGCTATTTTTGTAATTTTCGAAAAAAAATCTGAAGACCAGAAAAGGCGAAAATTATGAACAAAAATTTTTATTTTACTGTTTTTATAAAAATTCATATTTTAGTGCTTCTCGAGGTAAGGATAACATATATACATTTTTTTACTGCCAACAATAAAGCAGTATAACAAAACAACGAAGCCGTAATGTAATCAAGAGAATTCTTGCATATTGACAATGGAATCCCATATTTCTGTTCTTTATTTATTCATAAAAATCTTTAATACATTCCATGTATCTATTGCATATTATTATTATTATTAAATGAAGAACTGTTAAAAAAAATTAAAGTAATTCAAAGCTCTGTTAGAAAATTCCAATGAGTTAAAGAATGAATTAAAACCTAATTGATATTAAAGAACATTTCTATTGATAGCCACTTATTCCATATTTACAAGGCGAGTTTAATCAAAATCGTTAGATTCGTTTTCGAGAAAAACGAAAAAATGTGAAAAATCGTTTCTATAAAGTGGCACTTACGGTAAAGTGATTTTATGGAAAAGTTGCTCACGTACCAGGTATATGTAATTGTAGTTACGAACAAATTTTCGTTTTTGAGAAAGGCTGTTCACAGACCATTTTGGGAGATGAGGTTTTTTGGACTCAGAAAACCTGAAAATATGCATTTCCGTCGAAAACTTGAATATGTTCCATATATAGGTTAGTGAAAGTAAAAATTCAATTAAAATGTTCAATGCCAAAAATTATATGAATCGTAGTTAGCGTTCTTTGTTTTAGCATAAATCGTTATGCGTTGTATGTCTACTACGAGTTGTCGTTTTAAATTTGCCATATTAATGCAGTTTCAGTAAAATTACTATATATTGTGAAATGTAACAATTAAAAAAAAAAATTAAGAAATGGTTGGCAACGAAGACAAAGACGCTAACAACGAGTTGTCGCAGTCGGCGGTGAATGAATTAATTGCGTTTTTTATATATCTGTATTTAAACAGATTTAGTACATAGATCTCATTATTTAAGCCAGGCGAAGCACTAGGTAAAAAAATGTAGAAATATAAAATTGAAAAAAAAAAAAAATAAATAATGACCTAACCGAAAAGGGATAACCACCGCTTATTTTTTAATGGAAAATTTAATAATAGTTCCTTAATAAGACTTTATAAATTTAAAAGCATAAAAAATATTCCTCACTGGATAAGCAATGAGATAGTACCAACAGTAAACCCTACTTCTCAGTTAGTTCATATATATTTTACAGTATCAGAGAAAAAGGCACTTAATTTAATGCAGTTTAACCGTAGTTGGGCATTCGAATATATTGTTATCCAAATAACGAATAATTGTATATTCGTTATTCGATCAATAATTTCACAAG
>NW_027109183.1:816190-825658 GCF_000696795.3 Halyomorpha halys
CTATTACCAAGATAAATTTTGCCCAACTCAGATATTTCCCCAAGCTCCTTCCCCCTTCTCCCACAGCTGCAGTACAAGTCATACACTTAATGTTAAAAGCTGTACATCACATCAATCATGAGGACAGACGACTCATTTCGTTATATTAAAGTTACCACTTGTTTTAAGGGTGTTTCATTCATAAATATCAATGTAAAATAAAAATACCTCCAACGAACAACTAGGTGAAGCGGACCAGTCATTGTCATTAAAACATAAAAACAATGAAATCTCTCTATCAGTATACAGGAATAATGTAAGAGAAAAAAATTACTACATTATTGGAGCTGTCTAACAGAAGCTAATTTTTTTCCTAATTGACCGGCGTCATGTCGTGCGTGGCTCACGCAAATCGATACGTCATTTTAAAGTACCTCAACATTCTTTTAACGATCATGGAGATAGTACTAAAAGTGACTGATGGCTGCTAACTTGGGTTCAATGAACTGTTGTATTTTAGTCATATAGCTTAGCTAGTGTTTCGTGATGGAATCTAGAAGAGGGAATATAAAAATTACTTAATTAAACAAACTACTGCAAAAGCCATTATCTAATGAATTAAAAACGAAAACTAGATATCTTTACACCAGACATTGTTTTGTTCAAATTGTTTCCGGTTTAGTTCAGTATTTACAAGGCTTTGTTTGCAGTTAATTACAAAATGTTCATTAACAATATCAAATCTGTACATGTGAAGGTGCCCTCTAAATAACATCAAAGATCAATGCCTTTCACCGCCAACTGCACATACAATTCATAATAACCTTAATGTCACAATGGTTGAGGATTTAGTCCAAACTAGACCACCTTTGTTCCATCACAATTCAATAACCACACAAACCCACCTATTTCTGTTCCGAGAGACACAGGCTCAAATACCTAATGGAAATGTATATATATCGAATCCGGGCGGGCAGATAATTACTTTCTGTTACACTGCAGCCGGAGTGTGGATTATGGAGTCCTGAGGTCCACTCAGCCTCATAAAGTTGAGTACCCTTAATTAGAGAAAAATCTGGCAGTTGAGCATGATCATGAAAAAACCACCTCCTTGTGTAACCGCTGTTCTAAAAACCGTGCTTCCTTACAAAATAGTACTTATTATATTATATAAATGAATTATTATATAAATAAATCAATTTATATATAATTTCATTGTCATAGGGTGAAGATAAGTTGCTGTTTTTAAATTTTTTTTTTTCAACTAATTATTAAACACTAAAATGCACAAAACATAAATTAAGATTAGTAAGTAGAAACATTACTTACAATTTATATATATGTACATATAGTTGAACATAAAAATTTAAATATAAGAAGATCAGAGTTGCGGTCAAAAAAAGAACAAATAGTTTATAACTATTTTTATGTCTGACGTTTCGCCCCACTTTGCATGGCTTTATCAGGGCTAAAGATACCAAAAAAACTTAGAATATTACAACAATAAGGTAATTTAAGTTAGGATAAATATTACGGAAAAATAAAGTGATAAGAAATCACATATAAATAAAAGGAAGGAAGACATAAAATAGTATCAATATAAAATAAACTTGAATAAACAATGATAATAATAAAAAATAAGTAACAATGGCAAGAGTAAAAATTTTTAAAAATACGTAAAATATACAGTTAAAAAAGTACAGGAGACGTATATAAAACAAAAACAATACGGGGAAAAAAAAGTAGTTATAAACTATATGTTCTTTTTTTGACCACAACCCTGACCATCTTCTTATATTAAATTATTTACAATTGTTCCGTAACTAAGTTTTCTCCATAACTATTAACCGTAATAACCATTGTAACTAACTCGCATAAGGTTTTCAGTAATACTGAGCAAGAGTGACATGAAGAAAGGCAAGTATGGCTAATTTGGTTTTTCCATACCCTAAATATTATTTTGGAAGCGCTGTGGCACCGTGGTAACGCACGATGGTAAAAATTCCAAAGACCAGAGTTCGAATCCGGCTGGACAGAAAATTGTTTTCTGTTACGCTGTAGCCGTGAGTAAACCCTGTGGTTCTGGAGCCCTCCTAGGGTTCACCCTGCCTCCTAAATTGGGTAAAAATATGATGGTCGAGCATGATTCAGACCAAATCACCTCCTTGCACAAACGTTGGCCTCGTAACAGTACTTTCTTACAAAGTACCGAACTCCTGACCTCTGACCCTCCATGGATTGAAGCGGTACAGATTTTATTTTAATTTTTAAATCTTATTTAAATAAGTAATCAGGTTTTTTTTTGTTTTTTTTTATATTTTATATATTCGTTATCTATATCTAATATCACTCGAAAGTTGGATACTACCAATCGTTCTCCACACACATCTATCCAGTGACTTGCAGACCCAAATCTACTAAATCAGTATCAATGCAATCCTTCCATCAACGTTTTGGCCTAACCCTCGGATGTTTACACGTCGGTTCAGTGTTTATTAACATTTTAGGGAAATATTCCTTAACAGTGAAATCAATTAAGCCTAAAGTGTTTATTAGATTTAAGGTACATGCATTTAAATTTCGTATATTCGATTTTTTGTTAATAACCTGAAGTTCTTAAGTTATAGATCGAATACATGTACCATCAATTGAGGTGACGTCAGAGAAGTAAGTTTTGGAGGTCCCGTTTTCACCTATTTTTTTTGCATTGCATTTTATTCGTGTTTTTAAGCATGAATGCAATTAGGAGCGGCGAAAATGCATTTAAGAACGGTTGCAGACGCTTTTTATTTTAACTCATTATATGAATAATATAACAGTCAGTGAGTTGATGCATCAAGAGCAAAGTTTAACACTTTTAATTAATGCACAATAGGTTAATTGCACAGCAATACGTAACTAATACAAAAATGTTACCTATTTCAGTAATAAATCGGAAAAACTGACTTATTGAAACTTCAGAAGTTTTCAACTCAATATTTCAGTAATCATTCCATAGAATATGTACACAATTTTTGTAAACGAAAAGCGGGTAACAAACATGTTTCTTTATTACTTCCAACATATATAAAAAGGAAGTAATACCAAACGCATGAAAACAATTTTTAATTTTCCAAATCCGTTTCTCTACGATGTACCATTTGTTGCCCGAATGAAGATTAGGTCACAGACTCAATGAATCAACGAAGTCATTGACCACTCCTAGTCCCATCAGCAAGCGGACAACTAAGTAATCAAACCAAGGGGAGCAACCCCAGGGAACCAGTCAACTGCCTCGGGACACAAGGAAATAGGAAGAGGCGAACATTTTGATTTCCTTCCGGTCTAGAGCAAACAACAGGGGATTGTTAGTTGCTCTAACTCAAGGCACTAGCTGCGGTCAGGGCTGCTTTGTTTAAACAGTTACAGTCTAATCGTAGCGACAAATTAATCAATTTCGGTAAACTCCAAAGAAATGGTTGTTATAAAAAATTACATCTTTCATACTTCATATCAACTTATGCAAGGTTAGCAATGCTATATCCTATCCTAAACAGAAATTCCAAACTAAAACCAGAAACAACTGTTCTTATATTGAAAACAATTCTCAGGCCACTGCTGATGTACGGCTGTGAAGTCTGGGGAGCGGCATCCTTAACGGAAAGAAAAAAAATTACAATATTTTCAAAATAAAGTCCTAAGAATCGCATTTAATGCTCCTAGGTTCATAAGAAATAGCCAATTGCATCGCGAATTACATATGGAGTCAATAGAGGATTATATCAAAGAACGGTTCATGAAGTTCCACTCCCAGTTAAAGGAGCAGTGACCTACAACTTGGGAAACCCAACCTCGATCCGAGAACTGAAGCCCAGACTGCTGCAGGGCATTCTGTTATAAACTTTAATAAATATAAAATTAATTCATAGTCACACTACCTCAATTTTACTTTTTATTATTACTCATTTTATTTATTCATTATTATTTTTTTCCTATTTTCTTCTCTTGTCCCTTTTTCAAATTAACGTGTTTCTTTTCACTATTAGAGGGCAATTGGTTGTTTTATTTAAGTGTACCAATATCATTATTTTTTGTTATTAATTATATAATAATATCCTCTTTTATTAAGAAGCATTACTCTTATCTATTTATTTTTTTTTCTTCTTTTAATAACAACAATGTATATAGTTAGGGGTGTCCTTTGGATGAGACTATACCTCCCCATAATCAACTGTTAAAAAAATATATATATAATATAACGGTTATATCAACCATGTAAGGCCCATACCAGGCCGATCTGGTATATAAAAAAAAAATACATATTGTACTTTTTTTTACTACGCCCAACCAGGTCATTTCTGACAATCGGAGGATTATCAAAAGGTAACCGATCTATTCGATTCGTTGATTGATACTCTCAACAAACAAAATAGTAAAGAAACCCGATGCATCAAATCCATCTCATAGATTTTTTTCAACATTTCCAAATAGATTTAAAAATTACTTTTTAACACATGGAATCGCATTTCAAGGAGTTTATAAACTCTTTCTACTTATCTAATTAACTTAAAATATAAAGAATTTTTTTCCGCCTATAATTCCTAAAATATGCAACCAAACGAAAAAGATTACGTATAAGAAAATAAACACCATTAAATTCAGCGTCGTATGAGTACCTTAATTTATTAATATGACCATGGCCAATTTAGTAGTTCTTACACAGAAAATCAAGTCCAAAAATGATTATTTTTTTTTTCAATTTTTGCCTGGAATTGATATATAATCCTATAAATGAATCAAAGTCACCAAGGAAAGCCATTCCTAGCAGTCCTAAAACGGTTCATAAGGAGCTAATTAATTTGATAAAGTAACGAATTAAAATTTAAGTTTGTTTATTTATTTATTTTTTTTAATTTTGGCCTATAAATCCTAAACGGTAGAATCTGGTGTAAAATATATAATAAAACTGTAAGCAACATTGAATTGTGCGCCGTACGAGTACCATATCCTAATAATTTGGCCAAGTCATAGGGTTGTAAGCCAACTATTGTTGTTTGTGCATGTACTTCAATGCCTTCAAATACCAACTGTTGGACCCCAAAATACAACTTTAGTAGGTTGTTAACGGACATATTAAAACCTTATAATGATTAATACCATATAATCTGATATCTACAGGTAACCAACCTATTCTAACCAGAGTAGGAGAGGCAGTAATGTTTTCATTTCTAAAGGTCTGTTCAATACTTTTTTTTCTTCACCCTTCTATTAATTATCTCAAACAAAAAACCAATACATAATGCAGAAATATAAATATGTATACAATAATAGACATAAATATAAAGCACGCTATGTCACTATCTCACAAGGGGAGATCAAAACACAAAAAAAATGGCAAACCTTCCCGGCCGGACCCGCCAAATTAAGACGCTTAGGGAGCGATGGTCCTACACTTTTGAAATGTGGGATCCGCTGGATGCAGGGAAGATCTGTAGCACTCACTCACCGTTAAGGGGGCTCTCTACGGCGTGAAACTTTTTTTCTTTCTTTCAGAACCCCTTTATTCGGAAATAAAACAGAATATTAATGAATATATACATATGAGTATAAGGTCTATGCTTTCTCCTTATACTGCAGCAGGGCTTTTAAGGAGACTTTGTAGTTATGAGATGGGCTGAATTTGAGTTAATGGTGAGTCAAGTGTTGGAGCACGCTTGACGGTTGTCCCGGCAATATAACTTAAACTAAAAACGATGGTTAAAAATGTGTTTGCTGCACTGGTTGTAATTGGTCACTAGTGGCACTGTTGCCACATGATAGGAGCTATAGAGGGCGAGAGTGTGTGGAACAGCGGGTTAATGTTGGTCTTCAGCAACTCAAAGAACTTGATGTGCCTCCGTTGTATAAACTCGAGCCCAGTCGGTAGATCGAAGATCTCGTGAAGTGGTGATTTAGTCTTTCTCAGTGACGTAGACCTCACCATTTTCCGCAGCACATTGTCCTGGAACTGCTTAAGATGGCGCTGTGTTCCGTCCCGGAGATGAGTGAAGAGCAGGGATTTACAAAGAATGGGGAGGTTTAAATTAATTTCTTAATTAAATTTAAATTTAAATTAAAGTCTTAATTAAATTTAAAATTAAATTAGATTCATAACTTAAATTCTGTGTCTTATTAAATAGACACATCAATAGGCACATAAATAATCAACTATATCGGGAATGGGCATATTAATGCAAAATGCAACAGCCAAATGTCGATGCAAAACATCATTCGTGGTCACTCCCCAGTATGAAGAGCAAGACACAATGACTTAACCCAGTGTTTTGATTAGTTAATGACTTAACTTAATGGTGAAGTCAATGGAGGTAGATTCAGAACCCTCAAGTCAAACTTGGAGAATCCACTATCTAGGACTCACATATTCTAAGATTATAAATATCTGCTTTACTTCAAGATGCATTATAAGATTGAGTGGAGTAGGAAATGATGTTTATAAGAAATAACATTCCTAATAATAAAAAATAGGTCAGTCAGTTTCAATATCAAATCTTACGGGGTACGCAGTTGGATCAATAACTATTTCCATCCCCTCTTCTCTGTCAACTAAGATAATGAATACAATCGTCTAAAGATTGACTTTTTTTTATTTATTTTTTTTAAAGACAGACGATCTGCTCAAATATCAATTAAATGGTTTCACCAAAGAAATTGCACAACATAAAAATTTAATATAAATCAAATTCCTGAGGTATATACAGACATCAACGCATTATGAACATCAACGCTAAGTAGCAAGTAAGGGACGATGAATGAAGATATAAAAATTAAATGAAATTTCAAAAAAATTCTTATCATGCTAAGTGCCAGCCCGATACCAATTGATGTTAAAGTATGTGGGAATGAAAAACTTAACTGTTCTAGGTAAGTCAACTAACTGCACCAAATGATAAAGGAAACTGAGAAGGGAAGGTAGGTAAAAAGGTAAGGTATTAGGTCGAAAAAAGTTTCATATAATTTTTAAAATGTTTTAAATTTTCAGATGCTACCTTTCCCCTGCATGTAATTAATGGTAATCATATATCAATCGATTAGTTTTTATGTGCAGTATAAGAAAAATATATTGTTGATCCTATTTATAGTAAATACGATTTTTCATAACAATTAGAATTTTTGGTGGATATTTATTTTCTGCCTATGACCCAAGTTTACGAAATAACAGATATAAAACCGTTTTAAAATGAGATCTCGAATAAGACCATTGAAAATATCTCTTTCCATCGGAACTTCCACATAGTAAAAGAGCCCAAGAGGAGAAAAAACCCAGTTATTTCACTCCAATTGTGATTACTTTAATTAAAACTACGTATAATTACAAGTCAATATTAATGAGTCTACCAAATATAGCTAGAGAGAATACAAAATTATGGTTGTTTCAAAAAGTTAAAAAATATATATTTTTCATTCGCAGCTTAAACGACACTAGGAAACTTAAAAGAACATCATTTAAAATAAGTCATTTAGAGTATATTTTCTAAAATATGAGCCGTAATAGGGCTATTTTTTCAATAGTTTTCGAGATATAGCTTTTTAATAAGCAATATCGTAAACTTTAGGGCTCATATTTTAGCAAATTTACTCTCCGTTAAATTGTCTGCTTAGATTTTTTAGTGTTGTAGGAAGTTTCAAAGATATAGAGCTCCGAATGAAGAATTAATATTTGATAACGTTTTGAAACAGCCGACATTTTTTATTGCTCCTATTTATGCTTTGCAGACTCATGAATTTAGACTAGTAATTATACATAGTTTTCATTAAATTAATCCAAAATTGGGGTGAAATCACTTCCTTTTTTTCTCACAGGGTCTTGCATAGTTGAGTGCTCTTAAGAGGAACTGAAAGAGGTTACTACTAATTGTAAGTCGACTTCACCACTAAACGAAACTTTACCACAATCAAAACCCATCAACTTTTCTTTTAAAATTTTAAAAATTGTTGAGAAAAAGGGGAGTGTGAACCACTTATATTTAAATAAATTCCTTTCTTACCTAAAATAGCATTCTATTAATATTTTTTTCATCATAAAGTCCCTACATTTATTTTGTGGTTTAAATCTTGAAAGGAGGGGATTTTCGATAACATAGTAAGTAGGTATCAAAAAGTTACTTTGAACTGTTTTGGGAAAAAAAAGTAAAGGCTCCACCAAGAATTTTCGGCGGACTAAATCTTCCACGGACATATTTTCAAATTTTATATTTTAATTATTCAAATTTACAACCTTATTAAGTTAAAAAAAACTGCTAAATGTGATGCGAGTTCTATTACGATGGCATTATTATACAGTTTTGTGAAAAATCTATTCATTGGAATCTCCAATAACATTTCTAGAGTAGAAGATCAGAAGGCCATCTTCTTTTCAGTCGCCTAGGAGCATTATCAGAAGGAGGTAGAATTATGAGAAGGAGCTTTACTCATTTTCTCGATATAACTAAACTATCTCAAATAAAACACGAAGTAGGATATAATGGGATGAATGAATTATATAATGAACAAACCAAAAAGTAGTAAATTGCCCAATCATTACAACTTTAAAACTGATACTAAACAGATATCGATGGCGGATGGTGGTACGCGCCTTCCGTGAAAGGTGGAAAAAAATTCATTAAAATTATTTTCAATTGCATATTGCTTTATAAAATTAAATTAATTTAAAATATATTTAATTTAGATAGGTATTTTTACGATAGTTATACTTAGCAGGGACGTAGCTTATTGTCAACATGTCAATCAGCTATCAGAGGTTCTGTGGTCCTATCCGAACTCTGTTTTAAAACTAGTCAATAAAACAGACAACCTTAACAAAAAAGAAGAATTTGAATAAAGTTTAAAATTTTCAAAGAGGTGGAGATCCTTAACTTGGTTGTTATGGAATTCTCAAGGTATACAGTGCCTCGCCCTCGAATATTCCTCAATTTGTCACTAATAGAAATCCAAAAGCATGGTAACTTGATATGTTAATTATAATTATGAATTTATATGAATATTAATTATAATAAATATTCCATAGTAAGTCAATAATAAATTTATTTCTATACATTGAAATTTACCCCTGTATTAAAATAAAAATACATCTAATAAATGTGATGTTAGATTATAATGGTATGATGATACTAGTATACATGTGGTGTTAGATTACAATGAAGTGATACAGACAAACTAGAGAAACTATTCATTAGTAGAAGCCCACTAATATCATAATAAATTAAACAATTTTGGAAATTATTGATAGATACAAACACAATAAACTGAAATCCGGTAAGTATTTCAAAGCAATAGGGAAATTCAAGGGGAATATTTATCCCCCTCTCTTCCTTACTCCATCCAGTCCAGTCCAAGCGGAATAAAATTCTTTAGACCATGAGAAAGCCAGAAGAAAAAAAGAAATTAAAAAAAAAAAAAAAAAAAAAACTGAAAGCATAAAATACTCGAATGACCCGGGTACGAACATTTTAA
>NW_027109183.1:825708-838431 GCF_000696795.3 Halyomorpha halys
AAAAAAAAAAAAAAAAAAAAACTGAAAGCATAAAATACTCGAATGACCCGGGTACGAACATTTTAACTAACTTTTCCTGAAAAATAAATCACTTGGCTGAACAAAAGAGGCTGGCATTTAAGCGAGGGTTACAAAGCCTTTCTGGCCAACTTATCTTCGTCATGCTCTACCCTCCTCCCCCCGTCCCGGTCCCGGTACGTCCCAGTTAAGAATGTACGGACCCTGAAAAATATCCCTGTCCCTACCGATCAGATTACACTCTGAAAATGTATAAGAAGATTTCCATTTTCCACCGAAGGAGCCAATAGCTTAGCTCTCCATGCTAAATGTTTTATTAATAATGAAAGTAAAATTACACAGATCAAAAAAAATATTAATTTCTGAATGTGAAATATGTTGGAGGTAAGGTTAGAGAACAACACAAATAAGTAAAACTTATTTATTTCAGGCCTTCTTCCTAGTCAAGAACAAAACACAAGAAAATAAGAGATAATACGGATACATTCGCAGTATTGGAAGAAAATTTACAATGTAAGTATCATAAGAAGATAAAAGTAGCATAAGAATACAGCAATATTAAAATTGTGAAAGAGGCAAGGAAAATAAAATAATATACAAAAGTAAATATAGCACCAGTGTGTAAATATATGTAAAAAAATAAAATTATAATAAAAGTTAGAATATGTATATGTATTCCTTTTATCCAGTTATTTATCAAATTCTTTTATAGTTATTATTTATCCATTTTGTATTCTAATAAAAATATGAATGGTTAATTATGACAAAGAAATAAAATTAAATTTGAGGAAGTCATTTTGAAAATCTCGCATTTAAGTCCTATGATACAATTAAACTGGGGTTAAGCCTTGCTGATATTAAAGAACATTTAATTGTACCTCAATATGTCGACTTTAATCAAAATCATTTGAGCCGTTTTCGAGAAAATTGGAAAGTAAAAATCTATTACAGTAGGTAGCACTTGCGGTAAGTAGATTTTATAAGAAAAAAATTGGTTAACCCAATAATAAAACATAATAAATAACGGCATAAACCCACCGTAATATTTTATTTCAGTTTCTTAAGACTTTTATTTTTTTGAAAGGCCGTTCACAAACAGAAACGTAAACCTTTTTGCGCGACTTAGTTATTTGGACTCGGGTGTAATTCAAAAAATTTCCATCAAAAACCGAATTTGAAATTTTGCATAATGGCAATACTTCCCCTTACTATATATACCATATATGGGTAAATGAAAGTAATAACTTTTCATTGGTGTTTAAATAGGGCTCTTTCGTGTGAACCACATGTCTAATGAGGCGGTAGCAATTAGCAGGAATAACAATGTCCTACCTAACACAAAGAACCAAACTTCGAGCACTTCATTTCTTGCTAACCAAATATTATAAATTTATCATGTTTATTTTACTCAGCAGGTAATATTAGATAAATATTAGCTATTTTTGAACTCAAAACATTTTACTTTGTTTTTGTCAGTATTATGCATGCTTTGCTATTGTGGTGTTAATAGCTCATCGATTCGATTTATTGCATTTTTACATTTCAAGTTTTCATTATTTCAACGCAGTTTATGTACGTAAACTTTAAAACGAGTTTGTTTTAATTAAATCGAAGTTTTCTTTCCGAATTTTAATTTAATTTTTCTTAGTCTCAAAGTCTCAAGCTTCAGATGTGAAACAAAAACAGAATAAAACATCCAAAGACTTTATCATGCACGATTAATCTGAATATATATATAATATAAAATATTACCGAATATCAGCGAATCCGCATAAGATTGGAGCGAAGACAAGGATTGAAATATGTTAGCCAGCGCAACCGTGCATGACAAAGCCTCATTAACCAGTAATCTGCGCAGCGCAATAGCGTTCCTAATTCAATCGGCTTAATCTATTGCGGGATGAGAAGGGTATTCAATCGATTAATATTACGTGAAATCGACTCGATTCCAATTCCATTTAACAACGATAAAATGAAAAAAAAAAAAAAAAAAAAGAGATGGATGTTCCATCCCCTAATTTAAACGAAGATCCAAATCCGATTACATAAAATTCTATTAATAATTTTTCTTCTTATCCTTGAAATATTTTAACAATCTATTCTTTTATTTCCTCTTTTTCAAATCTAAATTATTACAAAACCTGCGTAAACCGACGCAAGTGTTCATAAGCGTAGTCACGACCACTTCATAAGTTACAGTACCTGCAAAAACGTTTTAAAATATTGTTTGAAAATTTTATTTCTTAAATAAAATCGGAAAGTATGTTTAAAGAACTAATAAAACGAATTGTGAAAATGTAATAATACTTTGTCAAACTTCATTACAGCGTAGTCAAATTTATTGTAAAGAGACGAGACAGAAACATATCGGTTTCTACCGTGGTATTCCGTCCTAAGAACAATTTTAATCGTCTTCTCTACCACTTTATCCTCACCTCTTCCTGAAATTATATTTATTTAATTAAACTTTAATCATAAAAGAATTTGATGTACCTACGGCCTATGAAATCCGGCTCTTTGTCCGGGTCATTGTTTTACAGTTAATCTTTTGTAAACGAAAACATTATTGATCAGTTTAGCCACAACTAACCATTCAATACACTAATTTGGAATAGACGAAACCGTACTATTATAAACTCTATTCCATTTTCAACTTTCATTTCAATATAGCAAGTATATCAATAAGGAATATGGAAAATTAATTGAAAGTCTGAAACTAATTATACGAAATAGTCCAAACCAAGCACAGATATAAATTGATTTAAAAAAAGGTTTGTAATAGGAAAAATTAAGTTATAATTTCTTTGAGATGTTTCAAAAGGAGAATTATTTTTTAGCATTCCATTACTTTAGAATCTAAGGAGTATTCCTTAGAATTAGGTTGGGGATACAAATAAAACTTGTATATCTTGTTAAAAGAGAAAATGGAGGTAGGTAGGAGCGTTTTCCATTGTCGGTATAATTTAATATTTTGATTTCATATAACCTTTGTCAAAAGCAAATGAAGAAAAACATATTATACCCAAGATAAAGAGGTAAATTAAATGTCACATACAGGGAAGAAGAATATAATCAAAACATACGTTTGTTTACCTGATACTGATATCTTTTATTATTTTTTTAAATATATTTATAAAACATAACGTTTTGATCTATAAATTATCTTTCATAGTTTATAGATCAGAACGTATAAAGTGGTTGAAATAAAAACCTACAACCCCCATTTATAAATCTTCTAAAGGATATTTTACACACCATACAATTTAAAACTTAATATCTATAAATGAGGTCTCAAAAAATAATTACTTTTCAAAATATAAATTATAAAGGAGAACTATCTCGCTATTTTTGTTTATTAAACAACAGGTAACAAAAATGTTGACAAAAAAGTATCAGCAATTAGAATGCAGTTTAGGATGAAGTTCTAAAAGTATCATTAACCACCAAAATTTGATATTATTCTAAGCTATATATTAACAAGAATTAAAAAAAACAAAAACAAAATACTGGCATAAAACGTCTCTTTTACTTCCATTTTCGGCAACTTGTTCATACCAAAAAAAACAAAAAAAAAAAACAAGAAAAGACATCACTAAAAAAATACAGCTATAAACGTACCAAACATATATAATATATAATAACATAGACTATTCATGAACATTATTAGTTCCTATATTGTACACGACTAGTTTATTATGTATATTTTATTATTTAGCCAACTGTATTAGTTTAATTCTTCATAATTTATGTTTATTTACTTTATTGTTTGTTTTTTAAAATTATTTTTCATGAATAGGAAAGGTTGTACAGGGTGTTTCAGAGTTAAGTAGTCAAATTGAAAATATGAACTCAGGACCTCAAAACAAGAAAAATATTTTCTGTGAAGGTTTGTCCGCAAACGCTTTGTTTAGGAGACATTCATAACTAAAGATTTTCATTGTTATGAATTATTTACGTTAAACGAAATAAATAAAACCTGTCTATAATACGTTTTATTTATTTCATATAACCTAAATAATTCATAACAGTGAAAATCTTAAGGAGTGAATATCTCCAAAACAAAGCGTTCGCGGACATACATTCAGAGGAAATTTGCTTCTTGTTTTGATGTCCTTAATTCATATTTTCAGTTTGGCCACTTAACCCTGAAACACCCTGTATAAAAGGTTAGTAAGACCAGTAGTGATGGAACTTGCACCCTCACAATAAATGCTTCGAGAGGAAAATTCTCCGTAAAATTTATGGACCTGTGTTGGAAGAGGGTGAATGGAGAATCCGGAAGAGAAGCGAACTATACGAACTATAGGGATGTTGTGATATTGTCCGCTTCATACGAGAAAGGAGAATTGAATGGTTGGGTCAAGTAGCATGGATTAATTGATGAAGAAAAAGAATTCTACTTAGAAAAATGTATGGTACAAGAAGGAGAGAACAGCTTCGGAGACGTTGGGTTCAAGGTGTGGAAAAAGACCTGGAAAATCTCGGTATAAAGAACTGGAGGAGGAGAGCATTGTGTAGAGAGGATTGGTGCTATGTTATCAGGGAAGCATAAATATAAGTAAATTTTAATAATAATATTATAATAAATAGTACATTAAAAGTTGATATTATTGTTTTACTTCATTTAACATAAATATCTTATTGTTGTTTTAAGTTAATGACTAGTTGATTTATTTAAGTATATAAATTATTTTATCTTTTATTTAAGTTTTGTTATTTATGTGTTGTAGTTAAAATTGCACACATGCTTTGACAGATGGATATTGATTGTTTGAATAGATCATTTTTTTGTATTTTTCATAAAAAAAAACACCTTTTTTTTTTTTTAAAGAAAGAACAAAAATATCGTTTGCGCTGAATTACCTAATGTAGGTTTTCTTCAACAGTTGAAAACACATGTTGTTCCTAAGACCTATCAATCCAGTTTTACTAGTGTCAGTACTTTTTTTTTTATGTCACATATTTCGGATATAATCCAGTTTCTCACTTCCAATTGGTTATGTTATCATCATGCATAAGAAACATTTATGAAATTTAGCATTCTGGTAACGTTCATTCAATGAACATATCGCTGCTCCAGAAGAATAGTGACACAACTGTAAAATAAACTTTATTTTGTTGGCTATGTAAATTTGTAAATATTATTTTGTACATTCATAGTTTATTTTTAATTTATATTAATAAAAATGTTTTTTTTTTTTTGCTAGTCCGAAATTCATTGTAGGAAGTATAATGACGCAACTGTAAACTTTGTGGAATAATGCATTTATTATATGTTTGTAAGTCAACATATTGGCACTTACAAAATTCCTTCCGTAGAGAATTTTTAAGTACAATTATTTTGACATAAAACATCTAATAAATGCTGTTTTGAGCCCGCCAAGACAATAAAGGTAATTTCACAAAGTTTACAGTTGCGACATTATAGTTCTGGAACAGAGATGTGAAGGAGCAAAAAAAAAAAAAAAATATACATATATACACACACACACACACACATCTCTTTTAACAAAATAAACTATGAATTTACAAACTAATATCAACAAATTTACAGGCAGGTCAACTACTACAAAATAAAATAAACCAGTTTTACTCCCAAGGGTAAAATGGAAGAGCTCATTGTGTTGCGCTATTACTAATCACTTAGAAGTGTTAATAGAAGATAATAATGCAACGAAACTTGCAAATCAAAATGGATTCCACTACCATTGAACAACCATTTTGCTCTCTCGCGTTCAGTAAAGAGCTGTACCACAAAGAGGTTGGTCAAAAATCACAAAGTGTTGAGCAAAAATCAATTTCAATTACAATAACATTCAAATTAATATAATTTGAAACTTACAAATGAAATTAAAATTTTGATTAGTAATTTTAACCACTTAATTAACCTCTATAATTGTAATAATGACCCGAAATAGCCATCTAAATGAACCAAAGTAATCCTAATTGTATAAAACTTTAAACAATAATTGCAACTACTTTTTGCCCAACACAGCAAACAGGTCAGGTGAAACGAATGCAAGCGAATTGTCGTTCTTTCAAATAATAATAACATTTAATTGAAATTTAATGTAGGTAAAACCTCAGAGCTAATAATATACAAAAATAATGACGAATACAAAGTGCTCTTCTACATTCGAAGAAGTAATGATTCTCTAATGGTCAACAATAGAGGGGAATACACGACAAAAGCATAAGTCCAGATGTATTTTTAAGTTAGAGAGTGGTTTTTACGATTAAGGCGTTCGGTGATAACCGAAAAAACCGAATACTTTCACTATGTTAAAATATTTGTTAATTGCAATGTTTTACCTTAAACCAGGACTACAAACAACAATTTGTTACCAAAACTATTCATTTAAAAATAAAATCTTCAAAAAGTCTTTTAAAAATCTACGAAATCAGCTCTGAAAAATCCATTGAATCCAAAAACTTCAATGTCAGATTCCATGTGATATAACTGAGTGCCTCAATTTCAGAAGGGTGTTATCCACATATGTGGAATGTGCTTATATTTTTTCTCTTTTCAAAAACAATAATAGGATAAGGCGGTTCCAGATCTGTTATTTCTGTCAAAACTTGTACACCTGACCTTAATACTCAAGCTGACGGTGGGCGATTACACATATAGCGGCAAGGATAAGAGGATCAGAAGAAGAGGTAATGGTAGAGGACCGAAGTCCTCGGATATATGGAAGGACCCAGGACCTCTTAGTGGCTGACTCGGCGAAATGGCTAAATCCGCTTGTTCCACGCCTTGGGAAGTCTGTTGCCCCTGGACCTCCTTGAGTGGCATAAAATATTTTCTGCAGTATCATCGGAAAATGAGAGAGCTACCCGAATAGGAAAATTTCCGGCTTCCTCATAAATTCTACTTTATATTCTTTTTGGAAGTGAATCAACGGACTTATTTAAGGTTTTAGGTAATAAGAGATAAGAAAAACCTTATATCACTTTCCTAAATAAACAGTAAACAATCTGAATTATGTACTTGCTATCTCAAAATTATTAACTTAATTAAAGATCTATTTAATCATTAAAAAAAAAAAACATTTTTGAGGGGAAAACTCAAGTCTTAACTTTCTCAAGCATAATACTATTGAATAAGTAACCATCAACGTTTAGTAGGCACTAGAACCACTATTAGGACAGAAAAAGCATAAATGAAGACTTGTAAGAAATTGTACGTCTCACATCCATACTCTAAAAATAAAAAAAACGAATAGAGACGGTACAACTCTCAATGACAGTTCCACTTATACTAAACTATACAAAGTGAAGTACTATCTCTGTTCAGTTAGTCATTCTTAGGCTGCTGGAGTGGGATTTACTATCTACAATTTAAATTTATGTGATCTCATGATTCTTGGTACTAAAACGTTAGAATTGGTAATATGGAAACTGGTTGTTTATTAATTGGTATTTGACACACTCGAGATTTTGTTCGAAAAATCTTTTAATAATAATATACCATCAATAATGATAAAAAATAAATTTCTTCCATACTAAAATATTTTAAAATACAGGTCTACCGGGATGAGTTGGTCCATTTTATTTTATTTTTGTATTTATTTAATGTGATTTACAACTGTACAAATATTAAATACAGTAAGTAAAAATGTTATAAGGTTTCATTTACACTTGAAAATCTTGGGAAGGAACCACTCAGTGGTGGTACTTCAAGCATTAATTTAAATTAGAAGGGCCCGTGGCCATCTTCTTTTCAGAGGCCTCTGAGGATTATCAGGGATTGTTAAGGATGAGAGATTAAGAATTAATGGGTTAGGATGGGTAAGGAGTTGGAATGAAAAGACGCATATCTGTTGTGGGTCAAATCTGCAACGAATGGAATGTTAAGGTCTTTGTGGATGAGTTTATTTATAACGTAATAAGGAACATCAAGGATTTTACGTAGGGATTTTGGATTGGATGCGGGAGGAATTTGATGGTTTGGTAGAGCCCCAGAACTCAATTCCATATGTCTAAATTGGTCTGATTATTGTGGTGATTTGTAGTGAATGGGAAGTTTAGAGCGTTTGTGAAGTAGGTGTTGTAGCAATCGAAATATACGAGCAGTTTCTTGTCCTTTCAGTCTTGTACGTGGATTCCAAGTAAGTCTCTTGTCAAGATGGAGTCCCAAGTATCGAATCTGTTCAACAGGTCCATTTTAAAGTTTACAATCATATTTAAAATTAAGTACATTAAGGAAGGGTGATAAAGAGTAGGTACTTGAAATTTAGCATATATAAAAATATGGGAAATGGTAGAAACATGCTTATAGGATCTGAAATAACCATGGTTAAAGAAGGATAAAGGTTGCTAATATTCTATCATTAAATTAATTAGTTCTCGCTTACTCTCCAAGAACAAGAATGTTAAAATTTATAAAATTATCATACATTCAACCAGGGGCGAAAGAATGTCTTTGGAGCCATGTAGAAACCAAGTGTTTACTGAGAGACCCACTCAGTTCCATATTAAATATGTTACTGTGTTATATTCTATAGGTATAAAAACTAGTTATTAATTGTATTACTAGATACAATACAATCAACGATAGCATCGCGACGGTTGAAATAGAGCGTTTTTAACCCACGAGGGTAAATGTCCCAGTGGTTGTCTGCCACGGTCAACGGAGGGAGGATTATTCAAGACAGTCCTTGATGGACGTCAAGGGATGAATGTAAGGAACAATTGCTGCTATTGGCATCGAACCCGCTTCCCGAATCAATAAGAACTTGTCAAAATTTGGATTTTATTAATATTAATTAAAAAAAAACAAAAAAAAAACATTATTGTAAAAAAAAGGCTAACCTAAGGGGGTGTTATATCTTTTTAATACAGTATAAATTATGAGGTGTAGATATTTGATCGTAGATTAATAAGTGGAGAAGATGGTCGGGGGTGTGTTCAACAAAAATGATGGTGGCTTTTGCAGACCGCACCCCCCGGTAATTTTCTCCACTCAGAGTATAAATTAGTAGATTTCTTCCCCCCCCCCTTTTTTTTTTAAAGAAAAAAACTTAATCAATTAATGAACATAACTGACATTATTAAGTCAAGATCATTGATTCTGGGACTTATCAGCCATATGTATACTGCGGTAGCATCGTTCCCTTTTCCACCTCTCAGGAGCGATGGATTTTGACGAATGAGGAATCAAGAGAAAGGGAATTTCATGAAGAAATGGCGAATCTAAATTTTAATTCTTAAATCCAAAGAACTTAATACTTAACGGTAGTCATTATAAAGTATACAGCTTTACAGATTGTGTTTTCAATAGACTTTCTTGATGATATATTGTTTATACGAATGAGCATGATATTGCGTATATTTCGAATGAATTAAAATAAAAGAAAAACATATCGCAAGGGTAAGCTAGTTGATATATTTTGGACGATCAAAATTAAAATTTAGCACAAATTCGACTCGTTTTCATGCTTAAATTATTTTGAAGAAATTACGTTTATCAAATCTGCTCACATTTCTGCTTTAAAATTATTTAAATTTAAACTAGATTTTAATTCTGATCGTCCATAAAAAAATCTATAGATTCCAGAATCGGGAATTTCCAGTTTTTTTTTTTTTGCAAATATAAGAGCAAAAAACTAGATGACCATTCCATGTTGATTTTATGATATTTTGATATTAATTAAACTTTAATAAACCAGTATTTCTTTGACAGATATATAAAAAGACATAAATGTAAAAAAAAAGTTAATTAATTCTGGAGTAGAGAAAAAAAATCATTAAGGTATATGAAATTTCTCAGTTCACAAAGAGATAATTAAATGTCGCCAAGTAAAAACCTATTTATTTTTCCTTAATGAACTTCCACTCCATTCAATTAGACTTCCTTTATAACCCTTCAAAACATACAACAATTTAATGAAATATCATATTCCAGGATAATAAATAAAATTTAATTGAGAATAATTTATAATCCTTAAAACTCAAAAGTTGCTTTGAGCACAAACAAATATTAATTAAAATTACGTTTTATACAAGAAAAGATGGTCGTGTGGCGGTTAAAAAAATAAGCTCAAAATAGGTCAAAAATAATTTACAATATTTTTTTTACAATTTTTAACAATATTTTTGTACAATCATTTATATTATTTTTTACATCATCTTTTAGTCCTACCACAGTTTTCAAAATACTTAGTTTTCGTTTTCGTATCTTTTTTTCTTCTTTCTTTATTTAATTCTGATGAACGGTGAAATGTTTGAAAAAATTAAATAATTTTTGTACAATTTTTAGCTACCTCTTGTGATCGCCATCCGGACCAACTCCTTTCATAAATTACAAACTATCAACTAATAATCTTTCAATCCATTGTGATTTTATATTTTGACATATTCCTTTCTACAGCTTGTATAAACTTGTATAGTACATGTATATGCTTCATAAGAAGTTATCGCTATATTTTTAACCATTTTGTAGTATTTTTATTTTGGCTTTTTTTTAAATATTCCATTGTTACTAGTTTTTTTTTAAGTGCATATTTTAGTCAATATTTCACTTAGTATTTTTATTTATTTATAGAAATAAAACTTCAGTAAATTAGAAAAAAAAAAATTCATAGCTAAAAATCACGACACAGATAGTTCTAAATTAACTTTATTAAAAAGTAATGTTATAAAAGTAGAAAATTTCAATGCGATTCTGATCTTCATCAGTGAATTCATTGGTTTTTAGCAACTTACATACTAATTTCAATTCCGACAATTATTTCAGTTCTCAGTTCGTAGCATATAATTTTATGTCCCTAAAATAAAGTTTATAGCAAAACATCGTTGGCTAAATACATTGGAGAGTTCGCGAATGAGCTGTTGAAATGTAACTGCAGTATTAATACTATATATTTTTTGGAAAAACAATTTCAACAAATCAAAGTTCTATAATTTCAGAACATTTAGAAACAATGAAACAGAAAAATCTACAAAAAAACAGAGAAGTTTTTTTTTTTTTTTTGGAAAACAGCTGAAAAATGTTTTAATTGTCTCATTAGGGCTTAAAGACAGCGAAACAAATAGCAGGGCATGAGATAAAATGTTGAGATGTTCAAAAATACCTTCTCTAACACCTCTAAAACTCAATTCACAAACATATTTGCTACCCGCTAGCGGAATTTGAAAGAGGTGTTGTGAAGGTTCTCAGAAACTTAATTTCGCTGCAAAAATGAAATAAAAAAAAAAAAGGCCTAGAGAGATTAAAGAAAAAGTTGAAACCCCCAAAAAGGCACCGTTATGAAACGAAAATAAAATGCATCCCCTCCCACTTTCTGATAAAGCGAGAAAGTTATTAAAATAAATATATATATATATATCTACAAGAGCGACTGGCTACAGCCATAAATACAAATATTAAACAAAAGACTTAAATGCGTTGAAATAAAGTTATTGAAAAAATTAATCAGAAATTATAAATAATAATGCTGTAGGTAACAATGGAATATACAAAATGATTAATTAATAAGATTATTTCATAATACGAACAATGATAATTTATTCGAGAAAGGAGACTAAAATAAAAATAATAATAATAAAGGCCTGACGAACCCGAAGGTTCGATGCCGATACCACCAATCGCTCTCTACTTATCCTTCCAGTGATGCCCAATTCTACTAAATCAGTTTTACCGCAATCCTCCCATCTACGTTTCGGTATACCCCTCGGCCGTTTGCCCGTCGGTTCAGTATTATTTATACGCCGCAATGCTATAACCAAAATTATATTTACCGGGAGTAGGTCCCCGTTCGGGTCTCCGGATGGGGACTGCTTCAGGGAATTCATGGCGTAAATTGTAAAGGAGAATAAAAAGCTTAATTAATCAAACTAAAACAAAATTATCAACAAATAAACTCTAAGTTCCTGTTTATTCATATATAATGTGAATTCAACTGTGGAAAATGCTGTACTAATTTAGGAATATAGATATTAATTATATTAAATTCTGTCTAAAATTAATAATTAAATTTTAATGAACTATTGCTCTTCGGTATGGGCAGTATAATTATTGCCTCGCTACTACAGCCACGTAATGGCGATATTATGTTATGCTGAAGTAGGAACCCTGAGGTATGCCACTTACGTGTGACGGGGCAGGTGGCTTGTATGGGTTTCGAGTACGTGCTCACCTCTCCAGTCCCTGTTCTACATTTTATTTTAGCAACAGAGGTCAGGAGAATTTTAATATTGACCATATTTTGAAAAGTACGTAATATTAATAATGCTTCATTTTAAACTCATAAAAATGATGAGGCGCAAATTTTGATTAGTAAAAAAGGAGAGTTGTCTTTCAAGAAACGAAAGGTACAGATTTTTGAATAAAATAAATAAATAGATAAAAAGGCTGAGCGAACCCGAGGGTTCGATGCTGATATCCCCAATGATCACTTTTTATTTACACCTTCCAAAACACATATCCAAGGTCAGCTTTAACCAACACAATCCTCTCGCTTACGTCTTAGTTTTGGACATTTGCCTGTTGGTTCAGCAATTTTCAACATTTTAAGGATTCGATCAGCAATAATGACAACTTAATAAGCCCTTTTCAACCTTCTCGATTCTATTATCTTAATTAAATCTCCAGAGTGCACGCAATACTTTATTTTCTAAAACCTTAAGGCGCTGTCCTTCCTTCAAAATCATAGATTTTATATTATTTTAAATTTAATTATTGTTATATTATTTCTTGTCTTC
>NW_027109183.1:839391-841467 GCF_000696795.3 Halyomorpha halys
GTTAGTCGGGGGGGTGCGGTCAGCAAAGAACAACATAAATAAACAAAACCATATTTATTTATGTTGTTCTTTGCTGACCGCACCCCCCCGACTAACTTCTCCAATCATTAATCTACGGTCAACTATCTACACCTCATTACTATTACTATATTTTTAAATATAAGTTTAGAACAATACATTATGAATATTTTAACCCTTCAAACACTTGTCATATAATCTTTTTAATATATTTTCAAACTAGTAATTGCAACAAAGTAATTGTTTAAGGCTCGAACAATATCCCATTAATTGGACTACAGATATAATTATAGCTGATAACAAAGGAATTCCACCCCGCTGTTTAAACAAAAAAATATTTTGGTTAGTCACAGTGTAGAATAGGTAGGTACCTCAAACTGTATGCAATAGTTGTATGCCTAACATAATGGATTTATTCTCTAGATAAATAATTAATGACACAATAGAACTCTTGTGGTAATGCTTTATTATGCACACTAACTATGAAACTTTATTATTTTGTATGCTTTAAAAATCTTTGAATGTTTTGAATTAATTTTAGGTTTGTGAATTTTCCCATGTCCAAGTGTTTAAAAAAAAAAAAATTGAGGATTGTTTTAGACATTACTATTATTTCTATTCCTCAAATTTACAACATATTCCCAAAGATGGCCTTCAAAACTTTTGAAAACATGGGTTAACAAAATAAAATAAATAAATAGAAATTGTAAACAATATTATAGTAGTACAAACAATATAAATATTGTTATTGTTTACAAAATTCGACCTTGAATGGTTTCTGGATAAAAGTTATGTTGCTGTTTATATTAAAACATAAACACTCCTACAACTTGATGAATTTTTAGAATTCCGTATCACAGAGCTGTGTGTATAATTTCAGTAAAGTAATAACAGCCACAATGAAAGAACCATAAGACAAATATACTAAGATAGTGAATAAACAACTAAAAATAAATCGGGAGGCTCGAATTTTTATCTAAATAACCTTAAATTATGCCATACATACACCTGAGTTTTATAAACAATATTTAAACCTTTAATTACTGCAATGATTTTTTTTTTGCATTAAAACTTTCTAGACTTTCAGAGCCCTAAAAGCCTGCATAAAAGTGCATTCAAATTTGGATAGATACAAGGATATAAGAAATAAAGTACTATTTTAAAGACAAAAAAATTCTTTATTTTGTTGAGTATAAAGAATGGTTGTCCCGTCTTCTTATATATATTCCAGAACAGTGATAGTTCCAAATCAGAAAGCTCAACTACCTCATCTTTCGTTACACTGATTTAACCCACAAATTTAAATTACATAAGTTATGTTCAATATATCCACCCGATAGCATCAGCCCTCTATTTTGGCATCTTTCAATAACTCAAAAAGAGACAATTGTGATAATCTCAGATTCGTTGAGCTCCCTAAAAAGTTTGAGAAACATCTACTCCGAAACTCCACTAATCATAAGAATACAATCTTTTCTCTTTTAACTATTAGAACAAGGAAAATCCATAAATTTTATATGGGTCCCAAGACACATAGGCATTATTGGTAACGAGCTCACAGACAAAGCAGCCAGAGAGGCACTGGCTCTCCCTGGCCAAGGCACCACCGTTCTTACCCCATCAGAACTCAGTTGACCCCTTAAATTACAAATATGGGAAAGACGACAGGCCAAGTGGGATGAAAGCTCTCCGAGTGAATTAAAAAAAATCAAAAGTGTATTTATACCATATTGGACATCCCACCAATTTCCTAAAACTTTTTTTTATAACAAAAAATAATAATTTAAAAAACTTTCTTTTGTTTTTTTATATGATAGTAGATAGTGTTAAGTTGATCTAAAATTAAAGAAATTGAGACAAAATAGGGTGATTTGACTTGTAATTAATGATCTGGGCAGAATAACCTGGAAAACTTTTTTAAATAATTAGATGTGATGTGTAAATTTATATTTAAGATTGTTCTTGAGGATGGCTGAAACATTGGACCGTTGATAATATAATAAAGAGTGTTGAGACTTAAAATTGTATTGCAATGTTTTCAATAAATATAATTGAATT
>NW_027109183.1:842127-846320 GCF_000696795.3 Halyomorpha halys
GACTTATAAGAGAAATAAAAGGTTTTGAGACTATAATGGATAGAATTTAAATTATTTATTTTAAAAAAATTTACCAGTTTCAAGAAAATGTTAAGATTATAAATTAAAAAACAAGATAATAACCATAAGGAGTAAAAGGAATTAGAAAATAATAAGAATATATTAGGTGATATAGATACATAAACAGTGTTGAAAGAGAATGTATACCGTAAGTATTATAAGAAGACAAAGGCTAATGAGAATACATAATATTAAAATTATCCTTATAAACTATCCTTATTTGAGGTATTGAGGACCAGAGTGAGCTCTTCCTTCACATTGTGAAAATTGAGTACTTCATACAATACACTGGTGAGGTTAACTGAAGAAGTCATAATGGCAACAGGTAATATTTGTCATAACAGGATAAAAAAATTTCATTTAGTGTTTTTAAAGGAATGGAGAAAACCAACAGAAGTACAAATACCTCTTTAAAAAAATGGTCTTCTTATTGACTAAACCATGTCATTATGGGTTCAAACTATTCCAAGCAAGAAACTATACCGCAAGAAAAATTATTTCACCTGTTCCTGTCTTATCACACAATTCAAATTTAAAAACTTGTTATTTGTAAACTGGTGCTTTGAAATATTCCTCGATTTAACTATCTTAAAGTTTCCTCTTCCCGTTTTAAGCTAATATTTCAAAAGTGATATAGGGCCATCGCTTCCCGGGGGTCTTAGTGGGGCGGGTCCGGCAGGAAAGGATTGCCTTTTTTGTGTTATGATCTCCTCTTGTGAGATTGTGACATGTTGTACATCGACCAACCTACTCGCTATAGTTGCCGCCTGACCAAGGCGGGAGTGGAGGGTTTCATGCCGTCATTGCCGGGTTACATAACTTTTCCTCCCATATCATCAATAGACTTACCAACAAATACAAAACTTATCTGACCACTTTAACTAGTTCTTCACAAACCTTCTCTATCCCCTTACCTTCATTTGTATACCCCTTTCCCCATTCTATGCCCCTTTCTTATTATATCTTCCTTACCTTCATTATTTAGTTATTTTCACCATATCTTATTATTGTCATATTTACTAATTACTCCTTTTGGCTTATATATCTTTATATTTTATTCGTTTTGTTCTATTGTTTTACTTCAATATTTAATTAATTATATATATGTTTTCTTTCCACTTTTTCATAACTTTAATTTTAAATAATTTTCATTTTGTACATACTTTTATTTATTAGATTTTCATGTATATTATTTGTTTAAGTATTGTATATTATGTTGTGATAAATTGATTATTTTATATTATTGATTATAGGTAACAATTCAACAAATAATTCAGCAATAAATTTGAATACACAAATAGAAATGTTTTTTTAAAATATTTTTACAACAGGATACCTATGAGGTAGACAAGTGAGGCTATAAACTTTTTTCAGCAGCCACTGTAGGTTTTAATTCCTAATTAAAGCTGAAAAAAAAAATAAATAGAAAAAGTCGCGATAAAAAAGACTCATTACCTTTCTTATATGAGGAGACATGGGGTTCATATTTTCTTTTGCTTGAGAGTAGATCAATGGAAGGGGTTGGAATAATTAGGCCACACCCAATGACGATAGTTAAATTATAAATTATTAAATGATCTTTCCTCCTTCTCCTTCCTTGAATATACAATAATATTCTATTTATCAACAAGTTGGGTTGCAACAGAATAAATATTGAAACACAATCAGGATTATAGGTAAATGCAATGGTCAATTCCAAAATTTTTTAATGTATATACATTGTTTTATGAAAGAAAAGTTTTATTAAGGGGCATAGATAGTAATCCATCGTAAGATATATTGAATTACACTAAAACTTTATAGTCTGAACCCCTAAGTTATCGGAGTCAGAAGGTTCAAAAAGAAACTTTTTAACAAAAGAATATGAATTCAAACTGATGGGTACAGTTCTAATCAATTTTAGAGGCTAGTTGCTTCCTAATTATATTAATATCCACCACTTTAGATGCAAAACATACAGGTACATTCAAACAGTCATACGATGCCAAATTGTTTTCATTATGTACATGTGACCACTCAGTATAAAAGTACTTTACCTAGATGTTCCCATTGTGGTGAAAAACACTTGAAGGAAGATTGTCCTCCCGGTATGTTACTAAAATGTATTCACTGTAAACTAAATTACTCATCTCAAACCAGACATTTATGTTCGGAATATATAAATAAGAAAAAATGAAAGAGTTAATGTCTACCCAAAATTTCACCTATGTAGAAGCAAATACATTTCTAGAAGGCAAATCATATAGTTGGGATATTTTGCAACAGGCAAACACCAGACAACTCTCCCAACTTTAATAACAATCAACTAATTCATAAAATAAATCCAGCAGTTAAAAGTAAAATAAGTGTAAACAAAAAAATTTGGGTACCAAGTCCAAATAAACAATTCAGTATCGACCCTATTGAAGAGATTCTATAAAAGAGAGAAATTAATATTTATACAGTACCTTTGTACCCCTCAAATCAGTTATCTACAAATATAAACATTCCAAAATTTAAACCAACTGGAGTTCTTAATGCAAAACTGAACAAAGTTAATCAAATTTCAGAAACTATATATTCGTTTGTAAGTTCAATTTTAACTAATTAAAATTTAACAATCTCTGGACAAGAAATTAGGAACATGATTGAAGAAAGAGAACAAAGCTTATTAGTAACCATTAATTCAGTTACTTATTAGGCTTTGACTAAACTGTTTTAATCATTTTTACACCACACCAAGATCAATATTTTATTTTTCAAAAATAAGCAAAACATTTCTAAGCCTAAATCATTCAAATCATTGCAATGGTACGCAATATCTGTAATAGCTAATAAAAATAGTTTAAATAAATTTCTGTTTATAAATAATTTTTGGACTGAACTAGAAAACGTACTTGACTTAAAAATTCCATTGAAAACAAAAGAACAGATCGACTCTGCTATCGAAATACTCTCTAGATCGATAGGAACTACTATCACTAATAATACTTCACCAATGCACATAAAAATGTTTAGAGAAAACAACTTACCTTGTCACGTACAAGGATTATTATGTATTATGTAAGAAAAATGCTGGACAAGAGCGAGGTGGCACAGAACAAGATATCCTTTGGCCAAAACTTGTTACAATTCATTGACTAACAGACGAAAAACAGAAATTAGAAAACACAGAATACAAAATTTCCAGAACTTAACAGAAAACTTAAATACCACTAACAAATCATTATAGAGAAGTAATAAAACAACCAAATAAAACCTTCAACCATCCACTTCTCACTGAAAATAAGACTTGGACATGATCAGATGAAGAAAAAACTCAAATGTCCGGCGAACACCTCTTCAAAACTTTTAACCCCCATCCAGATATCCTTAATCCAACCCATCTTGAATATGTTGAAGCAGAGATTACAATTCCACTCCAAATGACCCTTCCTCCTAAAGCCTTTCATTCCTCATAAATAATAAACTTCATCCTCCAATTACCTTCTAAAAAAGCTCCTGGCACACGATATTATCACAGCACACATTCAGAAACAGCTCCCTCGTAAGGCCATCCTATTTCTTACTTATATCTATAATGCTACCCTCCGATCCTAGGAAAATGTCTATAATAAAAATGTTTCCCAAACCCTCCAAGCCACTTGAATATCTATCTTCCTACCGTCTTATTTCATTACTGCCCTTTATGGACAAAATCCTGGAAAAACTCTTAGTAAAATGCCTCTATCCAATCCTTGACTCATATCATGTTATTCCTGACCATCAGTTTGGGTTTGGAATATCCCATTCTACCATACCACAGTGTCATTGAGTGGTTGATGTCATATCTTCCACATTGGAGTGCGGAATGTACTGCACAGGAGTCTTCCTCGATGTTGAGCAAGCTTTTGATCGAGTCTGGCATCCAGGTCTGCCCTATAAACTTTGTCAATTCCTTCCCCCTACATATTTCCTTTTAATCCACTCCTACCTCTCTGATAGAACCTTTAAAGTAAATCATAACCTAGCCTACTCATCTTTCTTTTCTCAGTTTCTCGGTTTATACAGCTGACATCCTAACCCACCCTAATACAGTCCTAACAACATATGTTGATGACACATACTGTCTGTAAACTAAGACCCTACTAATGAACAAAAACACTACAGACACA
>NW_027109183.1:846435-856238 GCF_000696795.3 Halyomorpha halys
CCTCCTGTCCTACAGTATCCTTTCTAAATACTCCACTAACACCGGTTGAACAGATTCGATACTTAGGACTTGACAACTTGACAAGAGAAAAACTTGGAATCCACATACAATACTGAAACGACAAGAAACTGCTCGTAGGTTCCGATTGCTACAAAACCTACTTGACAAACGCTGTAAACTTCCCATTCACTACAAAAAATTAGTATACACTAGGATAATCAGACCAATTTGGATATACAGAATTGAGCTCAGGGGCTCTACCAAACCACACAATTCCTCCTGCATCCAATCCTTGCAATCCAAAATCCTACATAAAATCCTTGATGCCCCTTAATACGTTAAAAATAAACTCATCCACAAAGACCTTAACATCCTATTTGTTGCAAATTTGGCCCAAAACAGATACGCATACAGATACTTTTCATTTTAAACTCCTTACCCATCCTAACCCATTAGTTCTTAATCTCTCATCCTTAACAATACCTGATAGTCATCCGAGGCGTCTGAAAAGAAGATCCCATGCGACCTCCTAATTTAAATTAATGCTTGAAGTACCACAAACGGGTGGTTTCTTCCCAAGATCATCAACTGTTTTAAACATTACTCTAATTTACTTATTGTATTTATTATTTGTACAGTTGTAAATCACATTAAATAGATAAATAAAATTTTAAAATTTTTTTATAAATAATATTGATATTGCTATAATATCAGAAACCAGGTTTAAGTTTAACAAATATGTGAATTTCCCTGAGTATTGTAACATAAGGAAAGATAGAGATAATGGCTGGAGGGAGTAGCCATTTTGAACAGGAATAAATTCACTTTTTTACAAATTTTAAATTCCAATAGGATAGATAAATGTGGATGTAGTAGCTCTTAGAGTCGTACTTAATAATAATTTTAAAATAAACATAGTTTCGTATTGTAACCCTCATAAAACCTTAATAGTTAAAAGTCATTGGGAAAAATGTATTACGAGTTTTGATTTCACATTATTTTTTCTGAAGACACAAATGTTTACCATTATCAGTAGGGCAGTAATTTTTTTGATAAAATGGGCAGTGACTAAATATCTGCCATAGAAAATTCAGATTTAGTACTGTTGAATGATGGATCCGCAACATATGTAAATACTAAGAACTAGACTAATAATATTGCACTGGATATCACTCTCGCTCACCTAATTTAGTAAATAAAATATAATGGAAAGTTCATGATGATCCCTTAGGTTTCAATTGTTTACCCATTGTTATGAAGATTTATAATATAAATACCAACAAAAGCAACATATCAGTTTAACAAACCAATATCATCATAAAATGGCAAATAAACATTACTAATTGGGAAAAATACGAAATATCCATATCAAATAATTCCATATAAAATCTTATGTACGACCAGTTCATAAAATTTTTTAATAATTTTTATGCAAAGATAATACCAACTTACAGAAAAAAATTTAGTAGAGGTTGGTGGGATAATGAAAGTAGTATTTCAGAAAAAATTGGAAAAATGATTACAAAGCATAAAAAGAAGCGGGCACCCAAAAAACATTTTTAACTTTTAATAAAAGCAGATGTGGAATACAAAGGACTCACCAGAGATAAACAAAATGATTCTTGGTGAAAGTTTTGTGCAAGCAACAATAAATCCACCCCGATGAAAGAAATTTGGTACGAACACCCTTCACTTAAAAACTGTAAAACTAGTAACCGCTTACCTTTTACAAATGATGAATAGCAAGATGAGTTTATGGACATTCTGGCCCGTGCATTAGTCATTTTAAAAAATATTTTAATTGTTGATAAACGACGAGTTCTTTAAAGAAAATTTTCAACTAATGAAAGAATATACCCAGAAAGAATTTAGAAATTCTTAAAAAAGAATCCAAATACAACTCCAGGACTAAATAATATACACTATAATATATAATGTTAGATAATCTGCCTGGATTAATAAAAAATACTTATTAACATTTTTAAATGATTTTGGCAATCAAATATAATACCTAACTCATGGAAGGAGTTCTGTGTTATACCAATTTTGAAACCAGATAAAGAATTATAAATCCAAATAACGCTATCTAACATAGACTGATCTCATTAAGTTGTGTGTACTACAGATATTTGAAAGGATGATAAAGCATTGAATGGAATGGTGGTTAGAAACTCATAATAAGTTACCGAACTGGTAATTATTTAGTTATTTTAACAGAAAACTAAATTGTAATCAGCACATTTAGAAAATCACAAAGGAAAAATTGGGCATTTTAAAAATTATTAGCAATAACAGTAAATAGGGAGCAGATCCTAATATATTTTACATGAGAACAATAAGATCAATATTCGATTATGAAGCCACAATTAACAGTGAGGCTCCAATATCGCATTCGTGTAAGTTAGAGATGCCTTTTTAAATCAAGTAAGCGAACTACTCTTAAACCTCAAATGACAACTACTAATGGTTAGAATATATTTTTTTAAAAACATAACCCAGTTTGGCAGAAAAAGAAATATACTCCATTAGTTTATAACAGTTTTATAAAATACCATCAATCATTACGTAATGTGTGTTCAACTAAAAGAGTTCCTCGATATTAATTACATTATGAAATACTATTGCAAAAATTTAATATACAAATAAGTCAGTAAAAATGCATTGCCTTATTCATTGATAACCCCTACAATTAAGGCTTTGCTTGTGAAAATGGCCTCAACAGATTCATACATGTATACATACATACACACATATATATTTCAATCACTCCTTTCAGTATTAATTCTCCACTGGCTGTTCATCTCATGCTGTTGAATTATATGCCATCTTAGAAGCCCTCAAATACATTAATCAATCCACTGAATATAATTTTGTAGTTTTAAAAGATTGTAGGAGAGCAATATCATTACTAAATAATAATAAAAACAAAAAAATCAGGAAATAATAAAAAAAACCATTAACAAATAATAAAAGGAAATAAACAAATAATATTTAAATGGATGAAGGGTCACTGGGATCCTAGATAATGAGGCAGTTGATAAAATTGCTAAACAGGGAACCTGGTAGATTCAAAGCTGCCTTTCACTGATTATTATAAAAATGATTAAATTAGATCAGAAAAAAAAATGGAAAAATCAATGAATAACTCCTTCTGGGCCCTGCTTTATAATAAAGTACAAACTAATACTATTAGTCTTGTCGATTTAACTTAATACGGTTACACTGAAAAAGTACAATAGTAACTGGTACTTTAGTACTTTTTAATTCCTGTAATATCACTAATAGTCCTCCCTATAATGAAAAAAAAAGTATTAGTGCAATTAACAAGTTGTTTCAATACTTGTATTTTTAACTAATACTATTAGCATACACATGGTCAATCAGCGATCTTTCAGCAACTTATAATTAAGTGTGACCACACTGTTTTTTTGGCCAATATATGTTATTGTAAAATTGAAATTAACTTTGCAATTGTTCTAAAGGGACCTAGTCCTACAATAATAAACTATTTTTCATTTCATTTAATTTTATCATTCGAAAACCATAGTTCTCAAAAGCAAACATAAGGAAAGACATCATAAAAACACCTTGCACTGAAGAAGGTAAGTTAATCAGAGAATTTAGAATGTTACATGATGCGACTAAACATAATTGTGTGAATCCCACAGCAAATATAATGTATGTTTAAAGTTGTACAGCTTATTAATGAAATAATCCCTAATAAGTTAATTAGCTAGAGCCAACTGGTAAACATTTGAAGGGTACACTCAAAAAGTAAGCAGGGGGACTGCATAAATGCTGATCTAGCAGATTTGGATTTGAACAGTGGTCAGTGGACAGATGTGTCTAGATAATTGGTGATATAACCATCAACCATTCGTGTTCGCTAAGCGTTTTATTCATTTTTTTATTATATTTAAATAGGATAGATACTTTTTCTGGAACCCCCACTCCATTAGAAAACTGACAGCAAGAAACATCGCAAGCGGCTGGGCAGGAAGGCTGAACAGGAGAAAATAAAAAAATACATAAGTCCAGCTGAACTCTGTTCAGACATGGCCAATGCACACAATAGGAAACAAATGGAATTCAGAGTCAATTGTAGCTCCAGTTCAAATAATTTATAACTATAATTCTTTTTAAAATATTTTTTATCCCTGAAAAACAATATTGCTGCAATAATTAATTGAAATATTGGTTAACAAAAGAAAATTTAAAAATACATTCAAGCATTACTAAAAATAAGTAACTCAAAGTTGAAAATTTTGTTTATTTTTTGCCACCTAAAATAAGTTATTACTATTCAAAAGCCAATAAAAACATTATGTAAGTGTTTACTTTTAAATACTTGTTTCTAATTAAGAAGATTTAGTCAGTGAACAGTTAAACCCTCTGAGCTTGCCTATTTATGTGGAAAATTAATAAATGGCTAGTCCTTAAATTAAGAATCAAAGTATAAATGAATAACATTAATAAAATAAAATGATAAAATTTGGTGGATGATTATGATAATTGATCAATAGGAATGCTAATTTAGTTAATAACAAAAAAAATATCTGCATATTCATATCAAACAATATTCTCCGAAAAAAGTAACTGAACAATAATGTTAATTATCATAACCATCATAGTTAATTAAAACCATGATCAATAAATTAATAGTAGCTCAAGAGAAATTAAGAGTAAGAGATTTGAAGCGTTTATCTTTAATAAAAATAAATTTTACTAAACAACAAATTAACAACACAATTATAAAAATTGGTACTTACTAAGCACTGAAGAGTTCATATCTGATCTTTTTAAGTGTTTATCATACCTACTTTTCCTTAGAAATATTTGATGCTGGCAGTAACTGGAGCTGTGAATTAGAGTTGATTGTAGTGAAAAAAATGGATACTAATAACAAATTTTAATGAAAGAAATATATATATTTACCTTTTCATTGACAACACATGATTGCTGTAAACAAATATGCTCCATTTTTTTGGATTTGTCAGATATTTTATAGTTTTCCTTTTTTTTGGTAAGGTAATAATACTGAATACAGTCACCAATACTCTTTTTATCCAGAAAAGAAGCAACTCGTCCAAAATCCTTCGAATACTGAATGAACTTTTCTTTAAATAATGCTTTTTCAGGAGAGGTCCATAAATTTAAAAAATCCTTCTCACCTGTTAATTTTACACCTGCCATTAAATTATTGCAGTTATGGAAAAATTTACCCCTTTGTTCAGAGTCCAACAATAATGGTGGATGAGCTGAAGATGATTTTTGCAAAGTATATTCTGCATTTTCAATCTGTAATCTGTGCAGAATTCCTTGATAATCTGCTTCACTTATAACATGATTCCCAGTTCTTTTGAATCTCTCTTTTGTTAATTTCTTGTTTTGTAATTCTGGAAAAACAGTTTCAAAGTAGTTTCTATTCTTGGTTTGCTTTGATTTATGTCTACGTGAATTCTCAACCTCATTCACATTATTTTTCCATTTGCAAGTCAAATGAGAATAAAGTCTAAGCATAGATTTTTGAGTCTCCACTCTTTCAACACATTTTTTTCGCAAAAACATCATTAACTTTTCTTTAAATAAAATATAATGTTTCTTATTCTCATGATAAACAGATGTATCACAGGGTTGATTATACAAAGGAAAATCTAATTTCGGACCTAAATTGAGCATAATACTATGGGCTTCATAAGCTTTTTGCTGATTTTCTGCAATCACCTTCTTAAATAAACTATAATTGACAGACTTTGAAACTTGTTTTAGTTGCTCAACAGAGGGCTTCTTTTCAACTTCAATCTTTCTCCTTTTTACTAATTCAGATTCAATTTCAGCAATTTTACTATCAACTTTGGTTATATTTTGTAGAATATTGGTTTTGGTAAAATATAAATCAAAAGAGTGAAGGGTTTTGTGAGGTGGAATAGTTGAAGATTTCCAATCTACAAGTTGAGGGTAAGACACATTTTGGTGCTTTCTCCAATAAAATTGTTGCACAATTATATGTTTCACAGACTTGAAACGTTTTTGGGGTTTGCCCTTCCGAGTTACATAGCTATTATGGTGTTTGTTTTGATAAAATGCAGGTAAATAAGTAGGGTTTGGTAACAATGGTGAAATTCGGGGTCTCTGATGTTTCCTGATTAAATTCAAAGCATGTGTACTTTCAGTTATAAGGTTTGAATTTCTTAAAACATCACTTGTATCTTGACTACAAGACGTGGGTGGTCCCTCAACCCTCTTAGAATGCATGTTTAAAGATAAATTAATTCAATTAGCAGTGCCTAAAAATACGGAAAATATACTACTTAATATTCAGTATAGTTTTTAAAAACTAAGAGAAGTTATATCCATTAAACAGCCCAGTAGAGTGACGTAAAACTTTACTTACCAAACATAAACAGAAGACATGGAATGATTCAAGCAATGGTGCCAAACACGAAGGAATAGAAGAATATTCTTAGTATATTACTTTCGCTTAATTAGTCACGGTTTTTAATCCTATACTTAATATTAACCTTCAATATTACTACAACAAAAAAAAATGTTAGCTAAAAATATTTAGAATACAAAATAATTTTGGATATTATTGTTTTACAAAAGCTATAAAATAAATATTTATTAATCAGTGATAATACAAGAAATTAAATATAGAATATTTTGGAAAGTAATAATTGAGAAATTAAACTGAATATACTTTAGCTTATATAGAAATGTGTTGAGCCCGCCTAAGAACAGACAAGAGGCCATTTAGTTTGTTCAGACAATGGAGGTACCTGTTCAAGAAGTTTACTGAGTAATAATTTACTTTATCTTGACTAAGTTATATTGATATATATTACTAAATATTAACCTATATCTTCGATACTTTTTCAATAATATTTTCTATTAGAAAAGTTAGGCGAGTATAAAATAAATTATCTTTGTTTAGTTCGTTAAGAAAACGATAGTCAGCGTTTGAGTACTTGATAAACTTTTTTTTACTTAATAGAATATACCCTTAGTAATTCTTAGAATTTTCTTAAATTCGATATTGATTGTAAAAAAAAATCTCCCAAGATTGAATTACCAATTAGATTCATGATTTGTTTGCACAGACTTCCCAGTTATTATTTAACGATGAAGTTGGGGACTAACTAAAATACTTAAGATTTTTTTTCCTTGTTTGGTTGTCGATTTCGTAATGTACCTGTCATATTTTTATATAGTTTCTTCTTTAAAAACTATTTATTCGCTTCCCACTAGTACTAACGAGTATTTTTTTATTACTCGATTATTTAGTATTTCCAACATTTACGCCCAAAATCCTCTACAATGTTATTACTCCATATTGTCGGTTAAAAATTTCATGCTTTATGTTGATTGGGCGGGTCCTGTAATATATTGTTTTATAATTCGTGATCAACATGATGTATCATGTGACATTTATGTTAGAATATATATTTTTAAAAGTCATAATTAAAATTCGTTTATTTAAATTCCAACTTGGTGATATAACGTATTTTTGTCTTCTGGTCATACATGCCAGAAATGTTTTTATTTGATATAACACTTTTAAAATTCATGCTATTTCATAAGTAACTGGGGGTTTCATTTCTGGTTTATTTTTAATGTTATTTTTGTTTCAGTAATAGGAACGAATTAGAAATGAGTGAAGTCTATATGTAGTTCTAATTTTACTCACGATAGCGCTAGCTATATCTAGTTTAAAGTAAACTAATTTGAATAAATTAAATTAGTTTAAAGTAAACTAATTTGAAACCACAAGTACCTAATGTAATTTATTGAATATTTTGATCCTGAAGTTATTTTTGAAAAGAAAAACTGAATAAGAATGGAAAGGATTTGAATTTCTTTTTAAAATTTATTGTCTACCTTTTTCTTAGTAATTATTTATTTTAAATTATTACAGGTTTTTGTTGTTAATGGTAGTTTTGACTTCAGTATTCTATGAAAAAAATATTTGGTTTAAAGAAAATAAACTTTGCTAACTGATTTAGATGAAGTTATAGTTCAGAATAAGTCGTCAGCATTTAAGTATGGTAAGTATTTCATCATTACTTCATATTCATGAAAAACCTACTTATATTTACTTTAATCTTTAATTTTTTTATTGGATATCTTTTTCGGTTTTGTTTTCAGTTTTTGAAATGTAACAGTACTTTTTACTCTTTTTCAATATTTTTCAGTTTTTGGTAACTTAAATTACTACTATTTTTAGTTTTTTTTTTATTATATTAATTATTACAGATTTCAATTTAAATAAAACTTTCTTCTTAAATGGATCATAAGATGTTGGTTGTAGATGAAGTCAAAAGTAAAACTCATAGGATTTTAACAATATAATGTATATATTTAGATAATTTTAACAGTAAATATACCTGACCTTATCCCCACCACAATATCCTAGAATTCAGATGAGGGTTAATATATTTCCATAATTAGCATATTTATCAGTTAATGATTTTGATGCAACAATGGTAATATTAAACATCAAGTAAAGAGATAAATGAAGTTCAAAAAAGAAGAAAATAAAAATGATTTAGCTCTTCAGACAGGTATTTTATTGAAAAAAAATGAATGAATATGATTGAAGGAATAAATAAAAGAACACTTAACAGTTCTAATTAGTAAGAATAATTTCAAGAAGGTGGATTGAATATTAGTTTTAAATAAATTAATTTACTTAATAATATAAGTTTGAGATGAAATCTATTCTATTGTAATTGTTATTCTTGAGTTTATATTTTAATCTTGACCTAAATTTTTAACATTTTCTTTCATAAAAAAAAAAAAAAATGGGGTGCTAGGTTTTTAGAATGGGAGCTGAACTAGAACTTGAGCATCCAAAATATGCAATACTAGTTCTCTTTTAACCAATTAAAAATTTAGAATACTTTTGTTTTCTAATTTAAATAAAGTAGAGTGCTTGTTGAAAACTATCACCCTGAATCATCAGTAGTAGTTGATTGTTTCATTACAAGTACTCTAAGTACTGTATCGTAATATCTAAAGAGGTTACATCATGATGGGAGTAGAGATATTTTCTTTTATACTTTTCTCTACCGATGTTTTACTTGTACCAGTGGTTTCAGCAAGGCAACATTATTAGCCACTGCCACTATAACAATGTATTTTATTTTAAATAGTAGATTTTATTTTACTGTAAAAATATGCCCCTTTTTATACTTTATAATGCCTTTTCAGTCAATAGACATGTTGCAATCCTATATTCATGGACTGTACCAGTCAAAAAAATCCTCTTCCACCCCAAACAAATAAGAGGTGATGACTTGTGAAGAAGGAGTAAGAAAAATTATAATATATGTTGCTAAGATGAACCAATAACATACTGTATATAAATAATAGTGTTTGCTAGGCCATAACTAAGACCATTCATTTTTTAGGATTATGTATTGCTATGTATCTGTCTTAAAATTTAGTCGGGATGCCAGGATAATCGCTGAAGACAATTAATTTAATTGCAAAATAAGTTAATTAATTAATTTATGTTGAGTCCTAAAAAACTATTATTATAATTGGATTCTTTTCCAAAGGCTTTTTGTGTGTTTACCAGTCTACCAATTAAATACCTTTATATTTATAAAATGTGTTTACCATTAATTATATAATATAATAAGGGGTGGTATTGTGTAATATGATAGTAAATGAACTACATAAAGGAACTAAGTATTAATTACAATGATTGATAAATCATGTTATTGAAATGATCCAGATAAATGGTTTGCCATAAAACATGATTATTACATTATTACCTAATATATATATATATTGTAATA
>NW_027109183.1:856557-858277 GCF_000696795.3 Halyomorpha halys
ATATCCTTTTTCTCATTTGAGTATTTTGCTTACATGAACACCTCTTGCATTTCTTGTTTTAAATCTTGAGGCAAGGCAAGAAGATCTTTTATTAAATCTGAATGGATTCTTCAGCCCCTAATAGATGAGCTGCAACTTACAATTTTAATTTCAAATTGCATTATAAGTAATTATAAAGATATTTTCATCATCGCATACAGTTATATAACAAAAATAGTTTATATTGTCAAACATGAGTTAAATACTCACAGGACACCTCCTTGGGGAAAAAAAGTAGGACGCTTCTGCCAGGTTAATAACTATATTTTGATTTATGGATGGTCTCCTTTTAATGAATATGATAATTTGTGCTTTGATTTATTTACTATAATCTTTTATTTATTTAAATAAATGCTAAGTTTAAGTTGTTTAACAGAAGCCTGTAATTAGTGTCATTGTTTAAAAATATGGGTGATATTTTTATAGAATTTGAATTAACATTCATTAGTATTATTACTGTAGCTTGCTGTTGCAAGATTATCATATAAGAGGTCTGTTTTGGTTATGTGATTAAATCTATTGCCTACTTTAATAGATACAATGTCTTGGTAATATTTTATTTTTTTTTAACTGGGGATAGAGATTAAGGAGAATCAGTGCCTTTGTGAATTATTTTCTTTGAACTGGATTCCTCTATATGCCGGTCTATATTCATGCCATCAGAGAAGTTTTGGAATAAACCGGAACCACTT
This sequence comes from Halyomorpha halys, assembly GCF_000696795.3. Lineage (NCBI taxonomy): Eukaryota > Metazoa > Arthropoda > Insecta > Hemiptera > Pentatomidae > Halyomorpha > Halyomorpha halys. The sequence goes on from NW_027109183.1 coordinate 857,289, forward strand.
ATTCCATCACCTGATTGCATAAAATAACATGAAAAATGAAAATAAATAAAATTAGTCCTAAAATTACAACACAGAACTACCTTACTCAATGAAAGTCACAGGCCAACTGTAAAATATCTTTAAAATATTATTCTGAATAGAATTTTTATTTGAAGATCAATTATCCCGAAAGTATGGAATTAATATCTTACTGACCAGTTACCAATCTTCCCTCTACTTCACAACCCCTGATGAAGACCTGAAACTCAGGTCGAAACGTCGGCATAAAATAAATAAATATGGTTTTGTTTATTTATGTTGTTCTTTGCTGACCGCACCCCTCGACAAACTTCTTCAAGAAAAAATAAATTTGCTATTAAATGCTTCTCGATGTCTATTTTTACTGGGCACTATGTAAGATCCCATCTTGAGATTGACCTGTTAGATGGATAAAAGAAGGTGGAGATTTTTTCCTAGCTCATAGGACTTGGTGGTTCATTTATTTTGAAATTTCAAACATTAAATTTTTAGTTTAAGGTTCGGGAATTTTTTTCAAATGGCTGTTTAATAGAATTTTGGGCCAATTCATATTTTTTGTAAAGATTGTTGTTGTAGATATTGCTCTGAAGATTATAAAACTCAGTCAAGTTTATGCATGTTTTTTCTTGGTCCAAGTGCTTTTATTTATTTGAGCCATAAATAATTCAGCACTGTATGTACAATTCTATTTTTCTTGTAACCTAGGCAAGGAAATTATTATAATTGGGTCAAATGTATACTGTGGAGTTTTCAATATACTTAGCCTCGTGAGTCCAAAAAACATATGAATGTGACATGATTATATTTTGATTATTTGGTAAACTGATTTTATACATTTTTTGTAGAGTTTCTATTCATACCATTTTAAAATTCATAATCTTAAACTAGAGTTAACTATTAAATCGGAAAGTTGGGGAAATTCTCCAATTTATTAAAACTCGAAGATCGCAAACATAAATATTTTGGCGGTT
>NW_027109183.1:858782-866485 GCF_000696795.3 Halyomorpha halys
CAAAGAGGAGTTATAATTTATAAAGAAGGCGATGTGCTTTTAAAAATTCAAATACTAATGTAATTTTAGCTTCCTCATCTGTGAGAGCTTCTGATAAATTTGGGGTCAACCCTATCCTGTTTATTAATGGCAAATAGTGAGTACATTCTTCAAAAATATGTCTAACCGTAAGAATGGACTGACAATATTTGCACGTTGGAGATGGCAGTTTTCTGATCAGATGAGAGTGCATGAGGAGAGTATGACCTATTCTCAAGCTGGTTAGAGCAACTTCCTCCCTACGGCTGTTGCGGTAGGATGTTGACCATGGTTTTACTGATCGTTTTATTTCTTTTAATTTACTAGTAGAGCTTTCATCCCACTTGGCCTGCCAATTTTCTAATATTTGTAATTTAAGGGGTGCACTGAGTTCTGAAGGAGTAAGAACGGAAGTGGAGTTATTAGACCCATAGTTGTACAAGGATTTGCATTGTATAAGTGGTTTAGAAATAAATAACATTACATGAAAATTATAGTTTAGTAGTAATATTACCTTTTACTGCCATAAGTAGAACTGCTGTTGTTTGAGAAAATTACAAATCAGATTTAATATCTGGAGGTGAGATTCTTTGCAAGGCGCAGTTATAGAAATGAAGTTTAAAGAGCAGTTTAGGTACAAATATACAAGACTACATTTTCCAGAGATTCCAGCATTAAAACAAAATTTTAAACATTAGGTAAAAAATTATCTTGAAAAAAGTCAATTAAGGGGTCTGTATCAATAAGGAGGTACCTCTAGTTCCTGCTATTTTTCAGTTCAAGCAAATTCACATCTCAAAAATTGTTCTTTTTAATAATGTATAAAGTGAGTCAGTTTGGCATGTTCAAATTAAAAATTAGATTGCACAAATTAACATTTCCTGCTAGTTAGGTACACTTCCCCTTGACTTAGTGGTGCAAAACTGATATAACTCCTGGAGGTATTTACAATATTCTGTATTGGCAGTGAAAAAAGTAACCATAGTTGACATCAAAAAACAAGCTGAAAGTTCAATGATATTAATGTTTGACAGGACATAATTTTACATTTTGTCAAAAATTCTCAACTCCCTGTCTTTGAAAATCCCACACTTCAGACTGTAGGATATAATACAAAAGATCATAGGATGAAAATCCTATGTATAAGGAATACACATGGATTCTTATCACTATTTATCAGGTATTCTTGTAAAACAGTAAACATATAGACTAAAGTCTTCTTGAGTACAGTGAGTGTTTCATTGTAGTAATCATTGGAAGTGAAAAAATTGGGACCTCAAAAAATAAATCTTTCACATTGTGGGATGAAGCACTTGATTTTCTGGACTTGACTTTTTTCACCCAGATATTCAATAGGTTTCTAATTCTGTATACTTTGTCATACTAGATTGAACGGTGAAGTACATTTAATGAGATTCCCTACAAAAGCAATCTTAAATCTATGACTTCTTTAGCAATAGAACTGAGTTTATTTACATTATACTGAGGTACAGGATTGCTAATTTTTTCCTATGCAATAGTTTATCTTACTATCTCACTCAGTAAATAATATTTTGAATACATAATTAAGTGTTTTCCAGCATTTAGTTCTTCCTCTATTTATTTGTTTGTTGAATGGTATGCGTTATTTTGAGCATTGTTCTAATAAAAATGAGGATTCTATCTTTTAAGCTTCTTCCTCAGGAAAAGCATGAAGAAAAGGAAAGCATGTTCTAAACTTCCAAACCATGTTGTGATCTGTTAATGCTAAAATATTAACAATTTTGTAGAATAGATCAGCCTCTTTATTGCAGCAGGTTCCTCGATTTTAAATATAACAAAAGATAAAATTAACTCAAGCTTAAATTATTGAACTGTAAAATATAACAGCTTTGTGAATTAAATAATAAATGCGGCAGTATCATTTATGTAGCAATAGAACATTTTGGAGAAAAAAAAATACTTTAAAATTAACGATGCATACTCTTTCCAGTTTTAAAATGCTATGCAGTATAAAATATTTTTTTAAAGAAGTCAATTAAGGTGAAATTTAAATACTACCATAAAAAATATATATTAGTTTGTTTTGAAGATTATTTCTAAAAAATTGTATTAGATTACAATAAACATAAAATAAGTTATAGCCTAACTTAAAATATAGCTCATCAAGGTCCTTTTAGGCAGGCACTGGTAGAGCTACCTCAATCTCGGATTCTTAGTTTTCTCAGGAGACATTATGGTTTGATTCCTCCCTTGAGTATTATCAGAAACTAATTTTATTATTAGTGTTGAGTGAAACCACCAGAAACCTGGAAAAAACATAGTTTAAACTATGTTTAAATCCCATAATCTTTTCCTTTTTTTTTTTTTTAAATTTAGTGTCTCATCCCAGGATTTGAATTAGGTTCATCCAGGATTGGAATCATTCTTCTATGCCAGGTGGAACCAATCCTTTAAACTTCCCCTAACCTCATTTTTTTTCTCTACCTTCTTAAGTACGCAAAATTCACCTTATAATTTCTTATCTTTCATTTTCATTGTTCCTAATAACTGATCCAAGGTATTGGAAGCTGCAGACAACCTTAAAGGTATGATTCCTTTGATTTCAGTTGGATATTACTGTTATTTTCCCTTAATTAATGCTTCAGAATTGTTAATAACTATTCATATTACTCTAGAATAACTAAAATGCTCTCAAAACTAAATATAGACACTATACATGAATATATATACAAATTTACTCCTTGTTTCTTCCAATCTTGCCCTTATTGTTTAAGCCCATTAATATCAAAAATAGGAAATTATATAAAAACAACAACCCATAGTTATAAATATAGCAGAACCAAATATATATTACTGTAAAAATTTAAGAATAAATGATAACAATATTATTTTTATTTCAATAACATTGTGAGATTTTTTTTCAGCTTATTTTTACCAAAATGTAAAACATAGTTTTTCTGTAATAAGTAGCAAGAAAAATGTATTGTAATGGTGTATCCTGAAGTAACATTGTAATTATTGTACATATTACCCTTATCAATTCAATTGGTTTTGAACCAAAGCTAATAATTTAAATCAGCTGAATTATTTTGAAGTGCTGGTGAACCTGAGTTCATTTGGCATGAACATCCATAATGTATTGAAGAAATAACAGTAGACCTATCAGAAATTTGTATACCAACTTTCATCAAAACTGTATTTGGCAATTTCTAATAATTACTTTAATATTGGACCCAAAAATATTCCCATCATTCTCGTGTGAAGGTTATAGCTTGTTTGTGACCCTCTCTCCTTACAAGGCCCGACAAGAAGGGGAACAGCTGGTATTTGAACCAGCTAAGACTCATTATTTATCTTCCTAAATTATTTACATTAAATTATATTTACTAAAAAATAAAGTAGACCATATATCTTCTTCTTTTTAATCGTTACTCTCCTACTGTGGATCAGTGTGTGTGGAGCTGGTGTTACAGCTGGCTGCATCTATTTCAGTCTATTCTTCTGCTATCGATCATATATTAAATTATAATTATGAAATACTTTTGTTACACGAGTTCAAAAGGAGCCCTTCACAGCTCATTGATGAATCTAGAGGGGAATGCAAGGAGTGTGAGCCCTGCTAAAACAGATAATTTTAATTTTTGTAATAATTTTATGTTATATTCCTTCAATCTATGAAGTTTAAAACCTGCAATATTTGAGTTCCAATCCCACTTGACTCCAGACTTTCCTCAATTTTATTTCCGGACATTTAAAGTTTTTTCGTGAAACACATCAATAACCACAGTTGAACAGTATGATGGTGAAACAGTATGATTTCTATCTTGCTTGGTTTGACATGCAAAACATTATTAAGTTAAATCAAATATAGACTCTTAATAAGGTTATTTTATTTTAATATTATAATTGAAATAAATTATAACTAAATATAACTATGAATAAAGTTTTTAAGGTTTAATTGTTCTCATAAGATTGATATTTTCTTCAATTGTTTTGTTTTAAGTTTATGTATTTAGGTCATAAATTGACATTTATAGGAATTACTTTTGTTCATAAATTAATTTTTTTTTTTTAATATGAAAATACTTAAATTCAACACATTATTTCTATGTTCAGTACTATTATCCATAAGAGAGTGGACTAGGAAAGGTTTACATTTAGCTCCTGGCTCAGACTAGAAAAACGTCTCGCATATCTTATTTTCAATGTTTATCTCATTACAGCTATGGTAACAGCAGTGAGGTATATAAGTGCTTATCTATATAAGCAATGCCTACCTATTTTGAACAGCCTAAAAAAGCTTGAGATGGAAACAAACAATCCATTAAAATGAGGGCAATGCGAAATAATTGGTTACTAAGACAGAAATTTATAAAAGAAAATAACAGCAATACTACGCAATTGGAATCAAAGGAATCATACCTTTGAGGTTCTGTTGCTGAAGTAGTCATAGATTTAAGACTATTGTTTTCATAGAGAATCTTATAGGCACTTAGGTGTTTCTGGGTGAGGGTCATTACATCTTTGTTTTCAAGGGCAGAGGATAGACTTTTGGAAAGTTTTCCATGAGTGGTACACTGGGAAAAATGGCCAATAACAAAATGAACAATAACCAAACTGACTCACTTTTTGCGTCATAAAAAAGAATAATTTTTGAAATGTGAATTTGCTTAAACTGAAAAATAGCAGGAATTAAAGGTATCTCCTTATTGATACAGTACAAGGTAATATTTCAATTGAATAATAATTTTCACGTAATGTTATTTCTAATCCACTTCCAAATCTGTTTTAATGGAATCAAGGGCATACCATGGATCATGGATGGATATCATGGGTGAGGGCAAGCCATAGTCAATCAGGTTGTGACATTTCAGCATGGAAAAGAAACCAAAATTTTAAGAGCATTATATACTATTGTTGCAGTGCTTTATTAGTTATTATAATTAGTATTTGCTTGCAAAAATTTTCTTTTATTAAATTAATAATTTTTTTTCACTGCTAGGGGGGGGTCAAATGTCCCCCACTGTGTACACCTATTAGTAAAATTAAAAAAAATATATATATATTCTATTAAAGTTTTATGGTATGTCTATATTTTATGTAATAATCATATTCATTAAAAAAAAAAAAAGTTAAAACAAGGTTTGTTTCCTGATTTCACTTAAATGTATGCTTATAAAATTTAAATTATTTACCTTTATTATGATATTCCTGAATATTAAATAATTTACTGTCTAAAAATAATAATTGGGATAATGAACCTGTTGTTTTTACTTTTAAGTTTTTTATTCTATGAAATTTCTAAATCTTGTTCTATAATATATGTCTATGTAAATAATCTCTCATTTACAATTTTTTTCAATTTGAATAATAATAGCTTCTTAGTTGGATGAACTGTATTACTTACATACATCTAAACCTATTTTCATTGTTAGTAAGTGCGAATATTAAACAAATGTATTGTAACCAAAGTTTATTTTATTAACTTTCTATTGATAAAAAACTATTTTGACTCTTATTATGTTCTAAATGAACTGCTTAACTTTTAGTCTTAAGATTATATTTTTCGGAGGGCCAGAATTTATACATCCCGTCATAAATAAGAGATATTTCCTATAATTTATTTTATTAGTACTATTATTTTTTTTTTAACTTATTTATCCATTCAAGTGTTTCTTGTAACCGGGTTTTTATTATGTTTTCCTTTGAATCTATGTGTTAGTCTTGTTCTCGTAGAATGTATGTATTTGTTTGTTTTTTGGTAAACTGATCTACTGCTGTGACTATTATTAATGGTCTGATCTCACATTGGCGTCTGATAGTGAATTTGTTTAGTGGGTCTCTGGAGAGGATCTAGAAGGGTGAATTCGGGAGAGTGAATTTGTTGATCGGGTGAATTAAAAATTGTGAAATGGTGAAATGGAAGGAACAGAAAAGAGAAAGAAAAAAAGGAATGAATTGAAATATTTTTATTTGGTGTATAGACTGAAATTGATTGTAAAAGGAAACTGTAGGGGAAAAAAACTGTTTTCTTTCTATTTTATTATACCATGTAATTATATGTAATTTATATATGTCCGATTATGGATTGATTAGTATGCTGTATATGTAGCAACCTGATGATTTGGGCAGCATAGATGGATAAAGTATTTCTCTCTCTATTCTAAAGGCATTTATTCTATCTTCAAGGACCCAGTTAGAATCCGGCTGTGGCAGATAATTATTTTCTTTTTCACTGTAGCCGTAAGTCTGCTCCGTGAGTTCAGGAGCCCTCCAGGGTCCTCTGAACCTCATAAAGTGGGTACCCTTAATTGAGTAAAAATCTGGCGGAGGAGCGTGATTCTGACCAAATCACATTCTTGCACAACCATTGGTCTAATAATTCCATTTCCATACAAAGTACTGCACCTCAATACCCTTCATGAGTTGTTGAATTTTGATTTAATTCAATATATTCTTTCTGGATTAAGATGTAAAGAAATTTATATTATTTATCATTTCTATATTTTAAAGATTTATTTTTTAAAAAGTTATTATTTCAGGATATTGAACAAATAAAAGAAATTATGTATATATAAAATTTTGTTTTTATCTGACTCATCTTGTTAGCAAAATCCATGTATCTAAATATTTTGGACGATTGATTAAAGGAATATCCATTGAGTAATTAAATATTTTAATTAACATGACATTTTGACACTTTTGAGGATAGTGCTTCTTGGTAAAATGTTTTTAAGTTATAAAAAATCTTTTCAAACTAAATAATATGCATACTATTCTAACATCGTTATTTACTCAGTAAATAACTGATGAAAGTTCCAAATTGAATTAATATTTATTATTTCAATTAGCAAATCAGTATTAAGTATATTAATGATCAACATATTCGGGGAGAAACCTAAAACTTGATGTCTTGGAGACAACCAAGGTACTGAAAAAGTGAAGAGGTACCTGCAAGTGCTTTTTTAATATAGTGCATTTCACTTTTACTAACAGACAATTACCAAAATAATGGTGAAACAAGTTTTCTGTTTATTAGCAATAGAATTAGACATTGCACAAGATCCTTACTGTTCGATATCTCGTTTACAAGTGTCAGTTGGGCTGATACTGTAGTGCTATGGTGGCCAACAAGTCGTGAGGCCAATTTTGGTCGATCTTCTGTTGTAAAGGCAAAACTTACTAGTAATAGCGTAATGCATTCTGGGAATTCCTAGATTTCTAACAGCCTAGCACTGCGATCTCTGCCCACCCAGAACAATACATTTTGACTTCTGTTATACTTGTTACTGACGAAACGCGTGAACGCGATAGTTACGACTCATCGAAGAATACTGTCAGCTAGCTAGAACATTTGGTAGTGTCAAATTGCAACTTCTTTTCTTTCATATTAACAGTAGTATTATTATTAATCAGTATTATTTATCCTCGGTGACCACGCTGAGTTTCAATTTTTCATTGTTTTAAATTTAATTGCTTTTCATACCTACCTATGTACTTGATAAGTGAACATTCTCGGTAACAGATCTCTACACTGCGGTCATTACTCTGAGAGAATAATATGGGACAGTATTAGGGAGTAGCAATAATTCTGTTTAAATTAAGAAGTCGGTATTGTAAACAGTAATAAATATATTGTAACTTTAACATACTTTTTGTAAATTTGAATGTATGTATAATTAGATTTTAATATACTTTTTTTT
>NW_027109183.1:867610-881610 GCF_000696795.3 Halyomorpha halys
AGGGAACATTAAGGTCTTTATGTATGATTTTATTTGTGACAAAGTAAGGAGCATTGAGGATTTTGGATTGTAAGGATTGAATACGAGAGGAATTCGAAGATTTAGTGGAGCCCCAAAGCTCAACTCCATATGTCCAGATTGCTTATTACAGTCATGTAGATCAGTCTTTTGTAATGTGTTAAAAGTTTATACCGTTTGTCCAGCAAGTGCTGTAATAGTCGAAATCGACGTGCAGTTTAATATACTTAAATTGCTGTCCCCGATTGTAGTATGCAGTATTGTTATTATTTCTCTCAATGTAATGGAGATAATTACCGCAGTTCAGGAGTTTTTGAATTTTCTAGCAAAATATATAATTCAATATTTATTGCTTAAATCGTCATATTTCTTTTCATTCTAGTATACCCATGAACATGACTAGTAAACCAAAAAATCGAAAACATATCATTTCAATGAAGAATGGGAACACGATTACTTTTTTACAATGGTGAATTATATATGTTTAATATTCGCTGGAATGCACCTTATACTGAAACACAGTGTATGAACATAGTATGCATTTCACACCTCTTCCCCATTGGATTACGGTTTTGACAACAAGTTGATCCCGACACACTTTTAAGATAAAAAGTGGATCTTTTAGACAGAACAGTTGGCCACCCCTGTTATAGAGTGTCTTCGTAATTCAAATCAGTCGCCTCAGCCTTGCTTTTGAATGAGGGCTGTCATTCCGACCGATCGTGTCTTAAAGAAGTCTCTTGTGTTTTATTTTAAAATTGTGTAGGTTTTAAAATTATTGCTTTGAGGAATATTTATTTCATTATGACGAATTATGAAACAAAAGGATAAAGCTTCCAAACCTTTCGTCACTGAATATTGATTTAAGTTACAGAACGGAAGTTGGCATCGCCGCAATTTTTCAAAACCACTTTCTGGATTTTCTCTTTAGGAAGTCTGGTAAGTAAATTCCTTAAATTTTTTTGAGGTTAATAAACTTCCAATTGAATGTAATTTATTTTAAATTATCATATTGTAGCATTACGTTTCGGGACTACTGTCCCATATTCATGTACTGTTTTTTTAAACTTAAACGAAATAAACGGGTTTAGAAAAAAAAATCACTAAGTTTAATGTAAAATGCAAAGCAGGACTTTAAAAAAGTGTAATTGGTAGAAAAGTGAGAATAGTGTAAAGATGTGACATGATTTCCTTTATGAAATTCAAATTTTGAATACCTTAACATCCCATTCGTTGCAGATTTGACCCAAAACAGATATGCGTCTTTTTATTCCAAACTCCTCAACCATCCTAACCCATTAATTCTTAATCTTTCATCCTTAACAATCCCTGATAATCCTCCGAGGCGTCTGAAAAGAAGAAGGCCACGGGACCTTCTAGTTTAAATTAATGTTTGAAGTACCACCAATGGGTGGTTCCTTCCCAAGATTTTCAAGTGTATATGAAACATACAACATATTTACTTATTGTATTATTTTGTACAGTTGTAAATTACAATAAATAAATAATAAAAAAAAAAAATTTTGAATAATTATGAGTTGAATATAATTGTATGAATTATAATACATATGGATGAAGATTATTATTGTTTGTAGGTTTAAAGTACATGAATATGGGACAGTAGTGCCGAAACGTTGTGCTACAGTATGATAATTTAAAATAAATTACATTCAATTGGAAGTTTATTATATTAACCTCAAACAATTTTTATGAAAACCACTTTATTTCATGGTGGGTACTATAATTTTAGTAATCTATTTTACGAAAATTTAATTGCTTTTTCCTATCATCAACTATTAAGGTGCCTCCATAGTTTGCCAAACAATGGCAAATTCGTGCATGCGCAAGTTTGTGGATGGGTTATTTGGATTGGCTTGAACAAGTTGTCCAGATTGAAACGGCGCTTGTACTCCATCCACAAATTGTGTTCAGTTAGCATTTAAAATTGAATATTTTAAATTCCTTTCGATTCGGTATGAACTTATTGTTTTAAATCTTGTTTATTAACTTTAGCTCTTCAGTTTTTATTTAACATAGAAATTTATAAAGACATTGTATGTCTAGGTAATTAAATTTACAAGTTTTTGATAAAAATTCTAGAACGAAAATTGAATTTATATGTTATATAGTTCTATTTCGATTGATTTTTATCATCTGCAACCTACTAGTTATTTGAAAATCAAATGTAATATCTAATAAAATTCAAAAAGAACATACAAGCATTTTGATACCGACGTTTGTAGCTAGCTTTGTTTACCTTTGTAAGCATTTGTACAAGTCTTGGATTCGTGGCAAGTGGCAAAGGTGTAGGACCCAGAATAAGAGATAGAGCCCATCAATTAAATCATTCTGTTTCTGAATTTTAAATTTTTTGAACTATTACCCTAGAATTCAAGGAAAATGCATCACTTAATAGTGTGGACTGAACTCCCATATTATACTCCCAACAGAGTCTGGAGTTCTTTTGTCAACAATTTTACTTATATATTTGCCTCTTATTTTCCAGTAAAAATTTTAAAGGCTTGGCGAAACCGAAGGTTCAATGCCGATGTCACCAATGGCTACACACATCTACCCAATTACGCCCGTCCATACCCTAATCTATGAAATCTGTCTTGATTCCAACCCTCCTCCTACTTTAATACCCCTTCGAAGTTTACCCGTCGGTTCAGTGTTTATTAACATTTTAGGAATCCGCTCGTTACTAAGTCCTTAGTATAACCTATAAATATACTAATAGCCCATCTTAGTCGCCACCTATAACCAGAATTATTTACCGGGTAAAGTTCCCTCAATTCAGCTTTGTGTAGCCTTCTTAATTCTCTGGTTAAAGCATCCTTTGCGGCCCGAAAATTTTACGTAATACTTTATTATATTCCTTCCTATACATAGCATTTTTAAATTGTAATTTAAATTTCTTAACAAAAATTTTACTAATTCTGGCTGTTATTTTTATATGTTCGTTACACAAAATTATCTCTTGTGGAAAAGGTTTTTAAAGAAATTGTCGACCTGAATAGAATGTTCAATTAAAAGTTGATTACCCTATGGCCATTAGCAGTAAAGTTCTTTTTAAACTTCCGACCTTTACCCCTTCCAACCTCATGCGGTTACTCCAGATTGCGTTGCCTTGCAGTTTAGGGTTATATGTGTTATATTTTGGAGAGCGCTAACGTAATCTACGCTCATTGGCTACATTATTCTTCATACTACATTATTCATAATAAACTTGTTCTAATTAATAATTATATAACTGACATTAAAAAAAAGGCATTGTTGGAACAACGTCGGAATTATTTTCTTAAAAAATTCGAAAGGCATTAGGTAGAAAAATTGTTGTAATTTATTCATTTGAAACATTTGTTGAATGCTGTGTAGTAGTACGAGATAAACGACCACTATAACTTTAAAATTATTCATATAACTTTTGAAAATACCAAATCTAACAGTTATACATCATTGTTGGTTAGTCATCCTATTCAAGTTTATTTCTTTTTTGTTTTACCTTATGTAACTTCTATAATATTTTCAATATCTCAGCGCATGCGATCTTTTGCTATCGAACAATGCGTGGTGTCCTGGATGTTGATGCCAGGAATAATTTTTTAATGATTGTTAGATTTAGTGTATTTATTTATTTTTTCTCCTCATTCTCTCAACATTTTAACCCCAAAACTGCCTCGTAACGTGGTAAGATATTATTTATTTTAATAAACCCTATCTACCCTTAATGTTCACGATTTACAATGTCATAGACAAATTTATATGACATGTTAGCATGTTAAATTTCACACAAATTTTTATTGATCTCATTTATTGTAGATGAGATAATATATTATAATATTACATTTTATTTTATCGTCAGTGCGTAATGTACATTAGTGTTAATATTGTTAGTTACAAATACACCTTAGAAAAATTTATAGCTGAATTCGTATTGCTTGTTGTGATTATAAAAACTCGTATTATGATGATGCATTTATATATTCGAACCTCATTGTCAAAAATACTAAATAAAGAAGAGTGATTTTTTAAAACTTGAAGGACGTCGCGCTTAATACTTTGTGTTAATTAAACTGCGCGCCAGCGTTAATCTCCCTGCAATCCAGGAAATCCCGACTCCCTTCCATTCCTATTTTATTTATACAGACACTTACTGCGGTCCCTACGCTTATACTAAATCTTCCTAAAACCGACCCAGCCCCTAACAAATTTTCCTATTGTAAATTGTCCTTTCTTATAGTCATCCATTGTAAAAAGCTCGATTTTATCTCTTTTAAGCTGGAACAAATAATTACTTGTTCGGTAATAATTATGAAATGAAAGCTTCGAACGAGTCATTTGTAATTTACTGGGGATATTGCTATAATTTTTTTCGTTTTAGGAAATTGCTTTTAACTAAATTCTTTTTCTTAATTTAGCTATTTTAAAAGCCATTGAAAAAAATCTTAAAACATTATTTTTTAAAACCGATACATTAAAAATTAATTAAATTCCTTATGGTGCCTTAAAAGCTTAATTATTTTCAGCTGTTCAACGTAGCAGTAGTAAATGGTCTATAGTTTGATAAATATTTAACTTGTAATAATTTGTAACAGACGTGACTAATGACATTTTTCTAACAAATGTTTTTCTATAATTATTGAAAATAAAACAGGATATCCTTGAATTTTTTGCTGTTCAACATTTTACCTTTACGTTTTTACAAATACAAGTAGATTTTTATGAGTATTAGTTTGTTTTTTTAGGGCGAAGATTTGATAATTAGTATGACCTATTTATTATAATGACCTATTGGGCCGTAACCCACATTGATGATCATCCAGTTTCTGTTGAAGGATCCTGTTGTACAGGGATATGGAAAAAAATGTATATGCAGTGTTAAGCAAACTAATCCCTTGATAGTTGCTGCATATCGTTGAACCTCCCTTCTTCTTGTATACAGGTTTATTCCTCTCCTTATGGTACGAGATCCTAAGAGGAAAAAAAGGCAGCTATTTCACCCCAATTTTTTATTACTTAATTGAAAACTATGTATAATTACTAGTTAAAATTGACGAGTCTGCCAAATATACGTAGGAGGAATAAAAAATTGCTGCTGTTTCAAAACGTTAAAAATAATTAATTTTTTTTTTTCGGAGCTCTATATCTTAACAACTAACTATTTTATAGTAAATTTAACTATCTTTAATTTGAGTGCAGACAGACATCTGTACGTCCACTAGTCTCTGCAATAAAGTTTTTCATAAATCAAACTTATTGTCCGGACAACTATAAGTCAATTTATTTTAGCTAATATCATGAAAACTACTATTCCTACGAAGGTAAAGGTCATAAACTACTTTATAGTACAATAAACTAGTTTTAATCTGATTGCTAACAGACATCTGTACCTCACATAGTTCCTGAGATATAGATTTCTCCAAATAAATTGACTAACTACTGATATTTCAGTACATTTTTATAAAATGTTGCCTTTTAAAAGGCTATGTCTCGAGAATTATTGGACGTAAATAGCTCTATTAGGGCTACTATTTCAACAAATTTACTCTTCTTTAAATAATGTTCTTTTAGATTTTCTAGTGTTATTGGTAGTTTTTAAGATATAGAGCTCCGAATGAAAAATTGATATTTTTTTAAGGTTTTGAAACAGCCGCCATTTTTTATTCCCCCTCTCTATACTTGGCAGACTAATCAGTTTTGACTAGTAGTTATACATAGTTTTCATTTAAGTAATCAAAGATTAGGGTGAGATAACTGCCTTTTTTTTCTTCCTGGCTTTTGTACTATTAGGTATGGTCTCCTCTTCCCATATCTGAGCTATCAACAATTCTGTTGGGAGTCCATCATTACCGGGTGATTTATTATTTTTGAGTTTTGACAAGATGTCCTCTACATCGGATGGAATTGCTTAAAAATCTTCATCATTAATACCCACTGGTAATTCTACATGATTTAAATATATTTTGTTTAATAAAAATAAAATAACTATTTAATTAAAATAGTTAATTTTTTTTTGTTGTCCATCAATTTTCTTTCTTGGTTCTGATAAAAATGGAGACCATGGCATAGGCCGTTTGAAGTTTCACTTCTCTAGGTGTTGATTGTTTGGACAAACTAGAGCTTAAGTTTTTTTTGTTTTTTTTTCCGTCACAAATACCCATCTTTTGATACTTGTATAAGGATCTAGGTAAATGTGTTGCATATCTTCTTAGTTTTGAAACGTATTTTATGGAATAAAAAAAAAAATTCATTATTCTATATCACATTTAATAAAGCCTTTATTTCTGTCAATATAATTTTACTATTTTTTAGTTTATTACTTCTAAGTAAAATAGGCAGTATATATTATGAAGATAGTTAAAAAATAAAAATAAAAAAAAATATGTAAATACAGTTGTAAATATTAACCAATAAATAAAAAAAAATACAACATTGATTTCTTATTCATGTATTTTATGTGGTAATCATTTGGGAATTTGGTAGTAGGGAGTTTTCCGTCCTTTCTGTGAAGTTTAGTCCTTTGCTACATCCTTCAAAGGATTTGTTAAGTTATTTATTATTACATTTTGGGAATGTAAAAAAGTATTATGTTACATATTTTATTGTATTTATATTTTATTTTTTACTCTTTAAATATTAATTTGCTTCTACCAAGGATTTAATTATTTGATAATTATCAAGTATCTCTCTAATAATATCTGAATATATATATATATATATAGGTGCCTTTGGATTAATAGTCTAACTAAAAATATGAATTACCGATCTCAAACCAAGAAAAATATTCCCTATGAAAGTTTGTCCGTTTACAATTAAAATATTAAAATGAAAATATTCACGTCTAAAATTGTTAGTGTTATGGATTATTTAGGTTATAATAAATAGATTAATATGTGTTCCAATTACTTTATTATTAAAATGTAAGTATTAAAATTGACATTAATGTTGTTATGTTGTCACGCAGTCCAGATCTTATACCATTAGATTTTTTTTTTTTATTGATATTAAACAAAACTTTTATGCAAAGCTTGTCTAAGGCTTAAATTCTTTATGAAGAAGGTGAATTGAAACTTGCAGAACAATAACATATCCAGCACCTTAATGCTCAAAGTGAACAAAATTTAATATGAATGGTAATGTTTAAATTTCATTATTAAATTGAAAATTAAGTTGAAACACTTATTAATTTATTTATTTTAACCTAAATTATGCATAATAATAATAATAAAGGTTTTTAGACATAAATATCTCCTAATATAGCGCTAACGAACATACCTTCATAGAGTCCGTTATGAGATTCTTTATTCATATTTTTAGTTAATATACAGCCGCGAAACACCCTTTGAGATCTTATCACATCTTTGAGAACTTCGATCCTGTAAAGGATGAAGAGTTCTGGAGAACTAGGAAGAATAGGGAGTTCTGCGAACTTTTTGCTTAAGTTAATATCATAACTAGGAAGACTGTGTTGATCGGGTCACTTTGTGAGAATAGAAGATGTAGATATTCTAAGTTTTGAGAACTTTAGATCTGTTAAATAATAGTTACTGTGCCATGTTTGATCAGGGTTACTCATTGCTGGCCCTGAAGAAGGTCAAAATGAATGTGCTGAAACTAAGAAGATGGATTGGTTGGTTTTAAATAAAAAATTGAATTTTGTTTGTCACTTTGGCTGGAACTCCGAATAATTTTTGGTTTTGAAATTCTATCAAATGAAGATCCAGTCTCTTCTATTTATTAAATAGGTCGAATATTTATCAAGATACCATTTGGAATTTTTATAAAATGGAGTTACTGGGTTAGGGGTATGAGGATTTTCGGAATTATATTTCAGCCATGAACTTGTTTCAACAGCCATATTGAAAACAAAAGTTGAAACGGAATTGGTGGAAGTGTAGAATGACCTCGCTTTCAAAGCTTGGCATGGTAAGGAAATAGCTTTGTGCCGACTTCAGATTGGCCATTGTCGTCTGTCCTTTTCCTGTTAAATATATAATTATAATTTGCTTCCGTTTCAAGACGATTTATTTGTCTTCTTCAATTTGTAAATTTATGATAGAATAAATACAAATATCTGTATCACTGGTACAGCAAATGTAGTCTCAATCAATACACATCTTTCACGGGAAATTGATGTATTCCATCGATAAAGTCTAGGTTATTGCTATAAAAAATATAATTAATATAGTTTCCTGTTATCTTATGCAATAGTTATCCTCCTAGATATATAGGGTTTTGGGACTTTATCTAACTTTGTAATATGAATTTAATATTTCCATTTAGGTATTGTGAAAACATCTTTTACGTTAATAGACCTTTATTCAGAACCGAATAATTAAACTATAACGTTTTTGGACCTGTTAATGTTGTCTGATATTTATTTAAAGTTTAAAATAAAAATATTTATATTTATATCATTATAAAAAGCAACGTATATCATTAAGATGGAATAGTTCTTTATCTAATGTTTTAAGTTCTTTAGAGTAATGTGAAAATGGCGGTTAATGACAGACTCTTCTTATTTTTTAAATGATTAAATATTTTTATTGTAAACTTAAATATCAGATAAAATTTTTTTTATCATTAGACATAAAATATTGGGCGAAGTAGGGATAGATGTTGTATAATATCAATATGCTAATAGAAGACAACAAGGTTATAGTAACTGAGGCCGGTTAGTTATTTCCTAATTTTTGATTGATGAAAACTACGTGTAGTTACTCGTCAAAAATCAAATTTGATGATTCTTCTTAGTATAGTTAGAGGAAATTACCATTATTCTTTTCTATTTATTTTATCTTTTTTTTTCTCTTTTAATTATAACATTGTATATAGTTAGGGGTATCTTTAATACGAGATTATCCCCCCCCATAATTAACTATTAAAACAAAAAAATATATAATGTAACGGTTACATCAACCATGTAAGGCCCACCTGGCCGATCTGGTATAAAATAAGTAAATAAATAAAAATTGGGGAAATTCAAAATGCCGGCTACTTCAAAATGTAAAAAAAAAATCATTTTTTTCATTCGAAGCTCTATATCTTTGAAACTAAATGCAACACTCGAAAGAAACTATCTGGAACTGCTGAGCAGCTCTGTTAGGACCCATATATTAATAAATTGACTCTAATTTAAGTAATGTTCTATTAGATTTTATAAAATTGTAGATAGTTTTAACTGTTTACATCGGGACTTTTTCCGTGCATTACTCCAGGTACCCCGATTGTATTTTAAACGAAATTTCGAATTAGTGTGGGGGTTTGAATTATTAGACATTCCACCTTCAAAACAACATTGATATTTTTTAATTAAATCAAGTATTGTTCCCTGTAGGGATAAACAATTGGTTCGTGTGTTAATAGCTGATAATTACTTTATTATGCTTGATAGAAATATATGATAAGACAGAGCATTGGGTGGGTCTCATATGAATAATTTAGTTCTTATTGCTTTTTTGGGAAGAGTTGGCAGATTCTCTGTCGTAGTCACGCCTTCTAGCCGCTTCCCTCGTCTAGGTGGAGTAGTGGGCGAGAATGCTGAAGGCCGTGGATTTCGCATGGTGTACGTGAAATGAAACGTTTTGAAAAAAGTGCCTTTTTTATTTCCCCTAATTATAGTTCGCATAATCATCAATTTTGATTAGTGATTAGCTTTCATTATAGTAATAGGAATCTTGCCAGTGAAACAGTAAGTTAGCTGTGAATTCACCTTGATCGCCGTCTTATTTGGAATCACCATATCTACGTCAAATTAACTCAAAACTACGCAATGTTACCAATGCGTAGTTTTGAGTATATAGTAGTATATCCTATCCTAAATAGGAAATTCCAATTAAAACCAGAAACAACTGTTCTTATTTTTAAAACAATTCTCAGGCCACGGCTGATGTACGGCTGTGAAGTCTTGGGAGTGGCATCCTTTACGAAAAGGAAAAATTACAATCTTTTCAAAATAAAGTAAGAATTGCGGTTGGTTTGTAAGAAACAGCCAATTGCATCGGAAATTACAATTTGCATTGACCTACAACTTGGGAAACCCAACCACAACCCGACTACTGAAGGTCAGACTGCTGCGGGACATTCTGTTATAAGTTCTGTTATTATCACACAAAATTTTATTTTTTTTTCTTCATCTTTTTCTTAGTTTAACTTTTTTTTTCTATTATAAGTCAATTATTCATTTTGTTAAATCCACAAATGTCATTATTTTTGTTATTAACTTTACTTTTATCTTTCGTTAGGAATTAATATTTTAATTATTTATTTAATTTTAATTTTTTTTTTTAACGTTGTACATAGTTACGGGTGTCTTTTATATGAGACTATACCCCTCATAATATATTGTAAAAAAAAGTGTACCTCTTACATTAACAATCGTGAGGCCCACCAGGCCTACCTGGTATTAAATAAATAAATAAAAATAATAAAAATTGGGGTGAAAGAACTGACTTTTTTCTTCTCTTGGACTCCTGTACTATTTTGCATTTGGAGATTGGGTGGTGGCCCGGAAAGGTTTTAACACAAAAAACCGGAAAGGTTTTTTGGTTTAATTAATGAGTTATGAGTAATGAATACTTAAGAGGGAAGACATTTTCACTGCACCCAACTAGATAATATTTAATCTTCCAGCCATAGAACCTAAATTATAATTTTAGTATTTCCAATGGTATATCTAACTGGTTGATATATGTAAATTGCTGTTGAAAAATTTATTTATGCTACATTCAAATATGATGTAATTTTAGTCTAATGTGTTTGTTTCTCTTTCAGGTGTTATCCTTTGTAAACATTGAAAGTTCATATTTCGAAGTTTTCTGAGTTCAGTGTGCCTGTTAAGAGCTTTCGCTAGTTGAATACCATTAATGTTCCGCGAGTGTTGTTTCGTTTTCAGTGGTGAATACAAGTTTTAATTTTACAGTGTTTAATTAAGTTTTTTAGTTCTCCAGACTCCTCTCAACTTTGTGTAAAAATCAATTCGAATTGTAGTCGCGATTTCGATGTTTTCTGATTCAACGTTTCGCGAGTGAAGTGATGATTGTCAAGATTTGCGATTTGAGTTTAGTGAGTGAGTGAAGTGTCAATTTCGAGGTTTCGCGAGTTTAGTCAAATCATAAAGTTTGTGTAGTGAAGTGCCGATTTCGAAGTTTACTAGCCAAGTGCCTATTACAATATTAGACGGGCTATGTGTCATCCCATTTCGACTGGTCTTCCTTGATGGTGAATTTATGCGGAGGACTACTTGACAAAAATAAGGTCAGATTAGATTCAATTAACTTATATTTTATAAAATATTTATATATTTTTTAATGATTTTTCTTTAAATAGTTGTGTGTTTGGTTATGTTTAATAACCACAGATGTCCTATAAATATTTTAGTATTTTTAACGATTGATTGTAATGTATTATTATTATTTTTTAATATTTAAATCCCAACAAAATTTATCAACATTATGTTTGACATTATTTTTCGTAAATATAGCATATGTGACATAACTAAATTTCTTTAGACAAGGTAAAGCAAATTTACTAATTATTAATAGTGGTTTCTCTTATACTATAGGTGTGGAATAAGCCTGAATTTCAACAAAGTTGTACTCTAAGTGGTTTATAAACTATAACTAAAAACAAAGTACACGTCTGTAACATGAGACCTATTTATTTAAAAAGTAATTTAATTCTTTATAAACAAAGCAAACTGTCGGATTTACATAATTCTATGTTTTCGACCTTTTTTTTTATTTATTCAAAGTCAGGGTGAGGGGTCTCATTTTCTGATGCCTCCGCTTGCTGCGGACACCGGTACACCCCGAAGACGCCACTACAGCGATGCCGCTAGATATTGTCTATCGTGGCATGCATGATAGGACCTGGCTTGCCCCTCCGGAATCAAGCCGGGTTACCACCTACGCGAGTGTCTCCTAGGAAATCGTGCAGTTCAGGGGGCCATCAATCGTCCGGCACTTCCTCGCGGGTGAAGTCGTAACTCTCACGGTAAGGAACCTTGTTCCCGTTGCGATGGGCGTTGCAACAAATTCTTGGCATTGACCCCCAGGATCGTAACGAGTTTAATAAGTCATCCGGTATGTGCCTGTACTCCCTTGAGTCGGGTCATCACGTTACGAAGTGCCACTCGGGATACGCAAGCTCGTTTTGCAGCTCTAAATACAGCTTGCTGCATTTTTAAAACCGATCGGGTTCTCCTTCTGATGGAAATTCTTCAAAGTCGGGCGATTTCGTGGACGACACACACGGGTCCCAATTTAACAGGTCCAAGCGCTCAACGCCCACCCGTCTATTATTCGACTCCAATACACGTTCGTTACCACCGAAATCGTAGTGCGGATTGGTGGTTAATTCCATCCTTTTGACGGTAGAATAGCCGGCATGGGAGGTGTTCCCATCAAAAACATTAAAGGTTGGATTACGTTTAGGCTTTGTTCCACTGTGGACTGAACACTACGAGCGGTAGGGTCCACGTTCTTGTTGTTGAACGTATCACATCCGCTAAGCCCAGACGTTCGGCTCCTTCTAGGGTAGTCACCGATTTCTCGAATCACGTCCTGGCCGACCCTTCTTTCGGTCCCATTGACTTGCTCGTTGGTGTTGATCTATACCCTCTCCTGATTACTTGTGCTCTTAGAAAAGCCTCAGGGATGGTCGTATATACCTCTTACTGACCCTGCTTGGCAAAGTCGTGATGGGGATTTACTTCGGCAATGCTGCACCATCCGGTATCTCACTCCTCGCACAGGATGATGCAACTTTTCTAAATCGTATTAAGACGTTTCGAGAACCAGACAAACCCGATCCGGTTGAGCGTAGGCGCCTACGCCGTCACACTTGGGGAAATAATTGTACCGATTCATCCTCACGCCTTCTATCCTCACGAAAGAAGCGTTTTTCGGATAGTCCACGTTCTATCTCCCTGATACCCAGCAATATGTTCGCGCCACCGTTTGTTGTGTACCGACAACTGAGTTTCATTCCGGTAACCTGTGCTTCTCATGGTGGGTGGCAGAAAGTAAGAACAATAGCCTTCCAAGCCTTTTCATGATCTGCATTTTAGCTATCTAATAATAGATGGCCACTCGTTAAGCGTTTTAATTCCGTATTACTTTTGCCGATCAGCATTCTCTAATTTAACGGTCTAATTTAGTCTGTATCTAACATAAAACATATCGTACGTTATCTATTCGTTTTCGCTTTTCAATGCTCATTTCATGCATGCCTTTTGATTTCTTATTTGTTTTCCTTAGCATTTAAGTACCTTTTCGTTTGATTTTCTGTAACATTATGTGTATTGTGCATGTTTTCTTTGATATTTAAAAAAAAGGGGGCCCGCCTCGCACTCTGTACACAATTAGGGAACCTGGAGTAAGGTCCCGATGTAATCACAAACATCATCTTAATCGGACCAGTATTAACAATTATGGAAATCAGTTTTATCATCGTCTTTTTGTTTATTCTTATTTTTATTATTAAGCTGCATAAGTTACGAAATTCGTGCAAACCACATTTTTTAATTCATCTTTTCAAATACACTATACCACAATTTTCTTTTATTATTTTCTCATTATTTAGAAAATTGGTAGTACAAGCTACTTGCATTACACTTCAGTTATCATAAAACCATAGTTTACTCATGAGTATGAATTAATGGAAATTGATGAAAGAGATGTTTCATTTAATTGAGAGAGATTTTCCTCAATCAAATTATATTTCCTAATCTTGAAATAATATTTTTTTGGAGGGGAGATAGGGAAAAATACTATACAAGTATGCATATGTCGTAAAAACAACAATAATATATATATATGTATAAGTTATCTTTTACTGAAGTAAGAAACTAAAAATAATAAGAAAGAGGAGTGCGGAATGAAACGCTTGAAGTGTTCTCAAAGACTGATCTATTTGCGGAGCCTGTCCGTCTATATATATACAATCGGTCAGCTGTTCTCGATCAGCTGATATGGACC